>NC_056731.1:23248264-23395764 GCF_019279795.1 Protopterus annectens
ACACATGCTGCCATACAGGTTGATCAAAGTAATACACACACACACACACACACTGCCATACAGGTTGATCAAAGCAATACACACACACACACACACACACACACACACACACACACACACACACACACACACACATACTGCCATACAAGTTGATCAAGGCAACACACACATTGCTATACAAGTTGATCAAAGCAATCCACACACACACACACACACACACACACACACACACACACACACACACACACACACAAACACAAGCTGCTATACAAGTTGATAATAGCAATACACACACACACTGCTATACAGGTTGATCAAAGCAATCCCACACACACACACACACACACACACACACACACACACACACACACACACACACACACACACACACACACACACACACACACACACCCTGCCATACAGGTTGATCAAACTAACCCCCACACACACACACACACACATATATATACATACACACACACACACACACACACACACACACACACACACACACACACACACACACACTGCCATACAGGTTGATCAAAGCAATACACACACACACACACACACACACACACACACACACACACACACACACACACACACAGCCATACAAGTTGATCAAAGAAACACATACACCACACACATGCTGCTATACAAGTTAACCAAAGGAATCTACACACATACTGCTGTACAAGTTGATCAAAGCAACACACACACACACTCTGCTATACAAGTTGATCAAAGCAACACACACTGTTAGAAAAGTTGATCAAAGCAAGCCACACACACACACACACACACACACACACACACACACACACACACACACACACACACACACACACACACACACACACACACACACACAACTATACAAGTTTATCAAAATAATCCACACAAACACACACACACACTGCTATACAAGTTGATCAAAGCAATACAGACACACACTGCTAAACAAGTTGATCAAAGCAGTCCACTCGCACACACTATGCTATACAATTTGATCAAAGCAATCCACACACACACACACACTGCTATACAAATTGATGAAAGCAATGCACACACACACACACACACACACACACACACACACACACACACACACACACACACACACACACACACACTGCTATACAAGTTGATCAAAGCAATCCCTTATTTGGAAAAGATAAACACCTGTATTTAAAATTACAAGACGTGCGACTGACCAGACTGGAAGAACGCACACCCCTTTGTTGAACAGATGAAAGTTGTGAATAGACAGTTCTACAAAGCAGATAGAATACAAGAGATACAGTTAAACAGTAGTTGAACGGACTTTGGCCCAGCAAAATGACTTGACAATGGACTTACTAGCAAAACGATTTGCACAACGGACTTACTTACAGCAGATAATGCACCCCTTTGGACCCGGACTTGCAGCAGAGCAGATAAGATACACACAGATAGAATACAGCTTGCTGGAGGCTGGGGCCTGTGGGTGGACTCTGCAAAACTTAAATTATAAACATCTGCCACCATTGCTGTTATATTCCCTATTTCCCTCACAACAGTTTAAAATAAATCTGACCAAGTCCAACAGGCAGTAGCTGATGTCATCACTCACGCCCCTGTAGGCTGTTGATGCGTGACGAAGTCAGCCATAAATTTAAAGTGGTAATACAAAAAAAAAATAATCTAAAAAAAAAAATCGGGAATTAAAGGGCGACTTGGGAATTCGTGGCACCTCATTATTTACCCTCAAAACTGGTAAATGTCAAGGAATTCAATACAGTTGAGAGGTATGGAAGTAATTATGGAAGATTTAATTATGCCAAGATCAGAGGTAGATGAGGCTCAACAATTTACAGTTAGGACAAGATGAGATGTGATAAAGACTGTGATGCATAACCAATCTTCAAGAAAGTCTTGAAGAACAAATGGTATTCTTGTGGAAGTTTGGAAGTTAAAAGGGAAGAAAATGATAACAATTGGGAAGATTTTGTTTAACAGTATTTTAAAAGGATGGAACTCAACTACATCTTGGAAGAAAGTCGTGGAGGCAATATTACCTAAAGATGGTAAAGACCTGTCAGACCCAGTTTCATATAGACCTATTTCAGTTTTAAACCATGATTACAAAGTGTTTATATCTATATTAGCTAAAAGAATGTCAAATGTGTTGCTGAAATTGAAGGATAAGGATCAATGTGGTTTTGTAAAAGGGAGGCAAATGATTCAGAAGAAAGCAAAATATTACTGCTGTTGGTGGGTCTTGATGCAAAGAAAACATTCAACAGAGTAAGCTGGAATTTTATGAGAAAGGCAATGGGAAGCATTTGGATTCCCCGATACAGCAATACAGTCAATGAGGAGGCTATTTAAAGGATCACAGACAAGAATTAGTGTGTGTGTGTTCCTCTCTAATAAGTTATGTTTGAACAAAGGAACTAGTCAGTGGTGTCCTCTTTCCCTTTTGTTACTTGTTTTATATCTACAGCCATTGGCAAAGAAAATAAGGGATTCAGAAATTCAAGGGCAAAACTGGTATGGCAATCAAGAAAAGTTGGTTTATTTGTAGATTATATTATTTTCTACCTGATAAATCTAGAAAAGGACATCTCAGTTTTGTGGAACATTTTTGAAAAGACTGTTTCAAGTCCTTTTGCAAAATAAAATTAACAAAGATAAAACAAAGGCTATAGCCATTAATTATGTACTCATACAAGTGTTGATTCAGCAATACTCATATTTATGGGGACATGATAAGATAAAGTTGTGACGCCCCTCCTCTGGGCCAGTAATCAAGGAGCCTCAATCCTCACCACTAACACAAGTGAGGGATGTTCCCTCATTTTCTTTAGCCTCCAAACAAAGCAGTCTCTCTGCTGATTCTAATTCCATATGTTTTGCCTGTTGCAGACTCTCCGCTGATTCTAATTCCAAACATTTGATTTCCAGTTCAAGTCTCTTTAACTCTAGATAGATTTTTAATTCCTCTGAGGAAAACATGAACTGTCCTGTTTCTGAGGGCTGCAAATCCCCATTACCAGACTGGTTGTCTTCCTGGTTGCAGGTTCATGTTGCAGCTGCAATTAAGGCTGAAATAATTTCCTCATTAGTCAGGTTGGCATGGACCAGTCTTTTGGCTTCACACACTTTGGCCAACTAATTCTTTGTCAGCTTGCCATAAACCTCTGCTGACATCTTTGCCAGCTTTCCCTGACTAAACTAAACTAACAAAAAATAAATAAACTGCTTTGAAAATGTGGCTGCTGAGAATATACACACCTTCAGTGACAACTGCCTAAAGGCGCAGAAGTTCAATTAATATCCACACCACTGCTCACCAATATGTGACTTCCCTCATCTAGACCACTAATCAAGGAGCCTCAATTTTCACCACTGACATCAGTGAGGGACATTCACGTGGAACAAAAATAGATGCACACAGTATTTCCAGATGCAGCTTTCTGCATCAAGCACAATTTCCCTTAAGAGCACACAGAGAACACACTTCCATCCTGGGGCAGGGTTTCCCTCTCTCTCATTAGGCCCCAAATAAGACACCACAATGACTACAGCTGTAAAGTTGAGTCCTCACCTGAGTGTTCCAAGCCAAATCCTTTAACACTCTCTCTGTGAAACCAGTGCTCTGTGTCCCTGCTCCAAGTAGCTGACACATACACTCTTTGAGATTTGATTTCCACAGACACACACACACACACACACACACACACACACACGGGAAAGGCTGGCACAGATTTACCAGCTATGTCCCCTCTGCCCAGTCTATAAGGTAGATACTGCCACCAGAACACTCCAAAGCCAGCTACTCTAAGGCTCTTACAATGGTACCCAATTATACTGAGTATCATTAATACTAATACAAATGGTAGTGTTTGACCAATGCAGCAAGGCTTTCAGAAGTGGCCACAGTGTCAACAAATAAATGTAAGTACTCTGAAAGGTTAAAATATTCACTAAAAGACCAGCCACAATGAAAAGTTTAAATATATTTAATAATAAAAGAACAGGAAAATACTAAATATCTATTTACAATAAACACCAGCGTTTCAATCAAATATTACAAATGACACAGCTGGAAAGATTCACACAGATAGAGAAAAACAATATTCAATTAATCTCACTACATTTTCCTGACTGACCTAAAGAATTACTATTCCCTAGCAAGGCAAGATGAAGTGGGTGAGTGGTCCTTCCTTCCTTTGTCAGTTTTCACAGACAGACTGCTGACAGCCAAGTGACATTTCTCACTAATATCTAAATATAATTTCAGTAATGGCTATAGAATGATTGACTCTGGTTCCCACACTACTCCCTTTACTTGAAAATGAACCAGAATCTAGCACATATGTCTCATCGGGTCTACTTTGAAACATCTAAAACCCATGCCATCTAATTTCATAACACTGAGACCAGAATATCTAAAATCCAAAACATCTAAAACCCATAACATCTAATTTCATAATGTCTAACACTACAAAACACAAGAAAATAACATCCCCTCCACATATAACGACACCAAACTACCAAACACACTTTTTACTATGTTTCTGCACCCCCCCATAAATTAAATATACCAACTCCAAGATCAATAGTGGGAAAAAGTTAACTTCCTAACCCCACTTATCAAGCCCCCTGCAGAAACGTAGTAAAAAGTGTGTTTGATAGTTTGGTGTTATTATATGTGATGGGGATGTTATTTTCATTTGGTTTGTACTGTTAGATGTTATGAAATTCAATGTTATGGGTTTTAGATGTTTTGGGTTTTAGATGTTCTGGTCTCAATGTTATGAAATTAGATGTTATGGGTTTTAGATGTTTTGAAAGGGACCTGTCTCATCATATAGAAACAGAGAACTTTTCTAAGATGTAAGGATATGTGGGAAGACACTAAATGAAAGATAATTAAAAAAAAATGAGAAACTGGAATCTCTTATTTATGGATATGGATAGTAAGATACAAGAAGGGAAAATATTTTTGGGTCTATATTTAGCGACTTAATGGCATGTTCATTGAACAGCCATTCATCATACACATATCAGCAACTGTGCCATACATTGAAAGGCCATATGACTTAAGAAATATCCTCAAACTATCATAGCTGGCCAACATACAGGAGAGGGCTTGAACTACATACTTAATGTTAATGGCACAGCCCCCCACACCTTCTGCTTATTATATATATCAACTCCAAAATTGCACTACAGTGCAGAAAGGGCAGATTTCCTTATCCCTACATTACTATTAAGTACTTAGTTCAAGCCCTTTCCTATATGTTGGCCAACTATGATCATTCGAGGATATTTTGTACAATCATATGGCTGTTTAAGGAAATGCACTTTCACTTATTTGTGTGTAATGAATGGCCTTTCAGTGAACAAGCCATTCGATCACTAAACAAACATTTTCAGTCCCTTTGGTTTTATATACATGTCGAACATATTTTTATCAAGCATCAGAAAAGTTGTTGACAACAATTAATAAAGAGTTGAAGAAATTTTTCTGGGAGGGCAAGAGTTAAATGGGATAAGTTGATCTGAATAAGGTGATTTAGGATTATCTGATTTGAAGGGCTATTTTACAGTTACACAGTTAAGGTTTATATATATAACACAATCAGAATGTTATAATTTAAATTGGAAAGGGAAGATGATGAAGTAGGAGGGAAGTTCAAGAAATAAGACAGAGTGGGATTATGGATGAAGATCTTGAAGGGAATAACAACAACCATACAGAATATAAGTGGTCTGAATGGACAGATGATAAGTCAGCAAGTAAAGGAGAGTAGTATTGCTGAAACTGCATTCATCCTCAAGTCGTGATGAGTACCTTCATGAGGTGGACCCTGTTTTTCACAAAATCTCACCAAAATGACACTGATACATACACTGTATTTTATATAGCATATATTATGGACAGAAAATTAAAAAAGACAGCTGGGTGCACAAGACCCAGGATAAAAAGTGTCTAATCCTGGTAGGCACACTGGTGCCAGGACTGGAAAAAATGACAGTGTAGAATCCTCAAAATACAAAAACATTCCTACAAAGCACTTGGCCAGGCCTAGGGGGAGGATGCCCCCTGTTGTAGAAGGAAGTAGCAGTCCACAAAAATCACAAAAACTGATAGGCCAAAAAAGAGCCATAAAGATGACAGAATGGACTATTGAGGATAAGAAAGAAATTATAAATTGTTAATATTATGCAAAAAGCCCAGAATTTTCATACACAAGATATACAAAATGATTAAGACAGAAATTAGAGGGAAAAAAAATACCTCCGCAAGTAAAACTTTCAGAAGCCTCAAATAAAAAATTCTGTTTCTTAATATAACAGATTTATAAAAAATATTATATAGACTAAGAAACTTTGATCTGTTTGGGAAAAGAAGCATCTGAGGAAGTGCAAAAATATAAACAACAAACCTAGAGATTTTTGAAAAGCATAAAAAGAAATATGGACATGGGAAAGAAAGAGAGATTTGATATTGTGCAATATGTATGCAAAGTGAAAAGTCAAATTAATCAATATAGAAAAGGCAGCCCCAAACATATTTAAAGAGAAATACAGGCAAAGGCATCCAGATATAGAAAATTTCACAATACAAATAATAATATCACAAAGAGGGAATGCAGAAAAGACATTTAGTAAAGTAGAAGTTATAAAAAGAAGCTGAAGTTATGGAATCCCTGCAAAGTGAAGGATTTGGTGTAGAAGGTCTAATACAGGTTGCTTCACAGCATGATGGAATGAGTACCCAAAGTAAGGAGAAAAAGAAAGATCAGGAGACATCTGAAGAAGAAATATGGACATGGGAAAGGAAAAGAAATGTAATATGGTATAATATTTATGCAAAGGAGAAAGCTAAATTAATCAATACATAAAGAGCAGCAACAAAGATATTTGAAGAGAAATACAAGCAAAGAAATCCAGACATGGAAAACTTTACAACACAAAAAATAAGAAGACAAAGAGGAAAAGTAGAACAGAAGATTAGTGATGGAGAAGTTAAAGAAATAGAAACTGAGGTTATGGAGTACCTGCAAAGTGAAGGATTCAGTGTAGAAAATCTAACTCATAAAGCATAACAGCAGGATATAGCAATAGGCACCCAAATTAAGGAGAAACCAGTGGAATGGGAATCAACTGGGTAACTGCCATATGAAGATATTTTGGAGCCTTCCACAGGAAATCAGTATAAATGTTCGCTTGAAGTTGGACGGCACGGGACGGAACAGGAAACTGTGGCAACTCTGATGCAGCCAATGTTGAGGAGTGACAGGCCAGTGAGTTTCCATATGACAGAGCAACGGATGACACGGTATAGAATGCCTGTAGGAAATGGAGAACAAAAAATGTGCCCTCAGTTTAGAAGAAAATAAGCTAATTGAAGAGTTGCTTGATTTAATAGAGATAGACATATTAAGATCAATGAAAGAAATAGACTGCAGAAAGTCAATAAAACACAAAAAGTCAGAAGTTTGATAAAACAAATGAACACAGTAATTAGGACCGTCCGTAGAGATCCATGCGGTATAACAGAAGTAAACAGGATATATTACTGTGCAGCTAAATTAATACCAGATAAAATTCTGCCACAAAAACAGAGGGTAGTGAGGGAAAGGAAGGAGAGAAATCGAATGCCATCATGGAAGTATCGACTAGAGAAAACTATAAAGCAATTAAGACAAGAAGTGTAACTGTTGGAAGAGTATAGAAGAGGGAACAGATCAACAAAAATGCTCAGAAAGACATAAAAGCAATGAGCAGGATCTATCTTGCACTACAGCAAATAATAAAATTAAAATCTCAGCACAGGCAGAAAAGCTTAGAAGATACACAGATAAATATAAATGAAGAGTACAAAATAAGCAATTTATTGATGACCCCAAAAAGTTCTATGGAGAATTGGGAAACAAGGCAAAAGGAATTGAAAGACCACCCAAAAAAGAAGAAATAGATACATTTTGGTTAAATATCGAAAGATCCTGTGGAACATAACAAACATGCTAAATAGATAGAAGAAGTAAAAGAAAGAATAAGAAGTTCAAAGGTACAGGATATGAAATGGGAAGAAGTAATGGCCAGAGAGATTGAGATAAAGTTAAGAAAAACCTCCAACTGGAAAACCCCAGGCCCAGATGCAGTACCTAACTTCTGACTAAAAGTATTAACATCTTTACATGAAGACTTAGCCACGAGTAAGAACTATTTATATCCACACACCGAACAGACACCAGCCTGGTTAACAACAGGAAAAACAATGCTCCTACTCAAACGTGAACCTGCAAGTTATCCTAAAAATTATAGACCAATAACTTGCCTTCCGATGATGTATAAACTAGACATTGGAACTGATGCCGACAGAGTTTATAGTCATTTAGAAGAAAATTCAATTATGGCAATAGAATAAAAGGGTAATATAAGAAAGTCATATGGAACAAAGGATCATCTGTTGCTAAATAAAGTCATAATGGAGAACAGTCAAAAAAGGGGAAGAGTCTAAGTATGGCAATGCTTGACTACAAAAAAGCATTTGATAGTATCCCACATTCATGGATAAAAGTGTGCTTAAAAATGTATAAGCTACACCTTACACTGATTGACTACATTGCAGTGACCATAAAATAGTGGCAGACTGCTTTGCAAGTAAACCATGATAAAGGGCAAATTATTATTCCAGGGTTAAAAATTCAAAGGGGGATATTCCAGGGTGACTCCCTGTCACCGCTACTTTTCTGTCTTGCCCTTAACCCATTAAGCTGTCAACTTAACAGATTAGGCCATGGTTATAATTTGGCTCCCAGAAAACAACAGAGTTTAAAGACCTGTCATTTTCTCTTTGTCAATGCTTTAAAACTGTATAGCTCATCAGATGAGGAACTGAAAGCACAACTGCAAGTAGTAAAAACTTTTTCAGATGATATAAGAATGTCATTTGACCTTGATAAATGTGCAACAGCAAACTTTAAAGCAGGAAAACTGCAGCACCAATAAAATATCAGTTTGGGACAAGAATGTGATATAAAAGAACTTGAGCAAGAGGGAGTTTATAACTATTTGGAAATTGATGAAGGATCAACACTAAAACATGAACAAATGCAAATAAAACTTAGTAAGGTATATTTTAGAAGACTTAAATTAATCCTGAAAATAGCGTTGACATCTAGGAACAAAATTCAAGCTATAAACCAATTTGCTCTTCCTGTCCTAACTTACAGTTTTGGAGTGACTGACTGGCCCCAAAAGGTGTTGGATAGATTACACAGGAAATGAAGAAGGATGCTTCATGCTCACCAAATGATTTATAAAAAATCAGTGCATACCAAGATTATATATTCCCCATTCCGAAGAGGTATGTACTTCCTTGAAATTGATTACACGTATAGATCTGCAATTGTGGGACTGCACACATATCTGTTGACCTCACAAGACCCAAACATAGTGAAAGCTTTGAAACATGAGGAGAATAAATCTAAGACGACTTCCCTGCTTAGGTTAGCAGAAGCATATCGGCGTCAAGCAGGAATAGTAACCAAACCAGAAGTCGATAAAAATCAGGCAGCAATTGAATGTACCAAAAAACAAAAGAAAGAATATAATGTGAAGGATCAGATGAGAAGGCAAGAAATGTGGAAAATGCATAAATATAGGTGCAAGTTTAGAAAACCTCTGTTAGAATCTCATGCTGATCAGGAGCGAACACAGGAATAGTTAAGGAGAGGTGAATTCAAACCAAGTGATGAAAGATTAATATTGGCGGCCCATGATAGTGGGCTACGTACACGCTGGTTTACAAAGTCCATTGAATGTGTGGGAGAAATAAACAAATGTAAATTTTGTAAAACAGAATTGGAAACAGTCGCACACCTTGTTGCTGGTTGTGATATACTAATGGCAGAAGGACTGTGTATACTGAAAGGCATAATAATGTGGCAAGACTGTTGCACTGGGAATTGTGCAAACAATATAATATTGAAGTAGCTGAAAAAACATTGGAAACATGAGCCACAAAGCAACATAGAAAATGATGAAGTCTACATCACATGGGATCACCCATTACCAACAGATAGATGCGAGAAAACCAGATATAGTGGTCTATGAAAAGAAGACAAAAGTAGCATTAATTATTGAAATCGCTACACTCAGTGACTACAGTGTCTTCCATACAGAGAGAACAAAGATATAAAATATTAAGATTTACAAGCAGAAATGAGAGCAATGTGGAAGAAAGATACCCAGACACTTCCAATAGTAGTAGGAGCAATGGGTCTTATAAAAAAGAATCCACAAGCACATTTAGATATGTTACCAATACATGTAACTCTGTATTAATTGGAGAACAAGTCATTACTGGGCATATTGTGGGTGCTGAGAAGAGCACTTTTGGCTGACATCAAAGATTGAAACAATACTAATTTCATGAACTTTAATCATACTTTGACTTAGGAATGGGGTCCATTCATATCATGATAGTAGAACCCAAAAGACTTGTAGAAATTAAAAAACAAATGTTATATTAATATTATATTTATAAAGCAGCAGAAAGAATTCTAAGACTAAGCCAATCTGAAAATGAGAAAGGAGATTTTGCCAATATGGATGACTCCCAAGGTATTGGGAGCAAATAACTAGACAGCTAAATGTGACAGCATGGGATGAGGTCAAGACGACATTTGAACGGCAAATTAGTGAATGTCTTCCCTACCAGGGACTAATATCTGGGTAGAGGCAAAAAGAAAGGAATCATAAGTGAAAGACCTGCTTTAGTACAGTTTTTAGCTGATCTAGAACATGTTACAATTAAAAAAATGGATAATTAGTAGGGCATATAAAATATTGCATGACAGCTAGAAGAGTCAATCAGAGGAGGTTATAAAAGATTGGGAAGAGAGAATAGGAAATCAATTTATGAGGGAGGAATGAGAGAAGATATATATGGCTCCCAAGTATTCAACAATGTCCAGAAAGTTTATGATTTTTCTTCAGTTTGTTTACACAGGTATTTTCATACCCTGTGCAGACTTCAGAGAACGTTTCCTGAGGCATATAACAAATGTTGCAGGTGTTATGTAGAACAGGTAACTGGGAACACATGTTTTGGGAGTGTAATGAGTTGGTACATTTTAGAAGCTCCCTACAAAGTACTCTTTCAGGAATATTGGGTGAGCAAATGGCTGTACCTAAGGAACTGATTGTTTTGAGCTGGGACAGAAGATCTGAATTCCCGAGACATTGAAAGACCTTAAGTTTAATTATGTCAGCTGCCAAAAAACAATTACTTGAAAATGGAAATCAAAGTCTAAACCAATTGTATTTGAAGTACTGAATATTGTAAAAGACATAAAAGAACTGGAAGAGAAATCTTTAGAAAATGGAAGAAGCAAGTTTCATAGAAATAAATAGAAACTGTGGGAAAAATACATGCAGACTAATGTTCAGGAGTAGAATTGAGATTTAAAGGAAAACAGGAATTGAGCAAATTATGTAATGTGGGACTGATGATAGTTTTAAAGAAAGAAAACATATGTGATGTATAATGTATATAAATGAAAACATGTTAATATGGTTTCCTTTCTTTTTCTAGTAATGTATGTTTGCTCCTGTCTTAATTGATAATTTAATAAGTGTATTAAAAAAGAAGGAAACCTCACTGGCGGCTTGCTATTACTGACAGTTCACTGGGCTATGGCAATCCTCAGCATACCCTGTACTATCCAACCTCTACCTCCTGGTATGATCATAAGCCTTGCTGGTTACAGTTCTGAACTATTTAATGGTCAAAACCCAATTATCATAGTTAAATTCAAAGTATCTGCACAGTATCTGGCTGACAGGTGAAAGGGATTATTGAGACACAGATTGTTTGCCTGCAAGTATAAAACTATTCTATGAAAAGGGCCAGGACAAAGGCTGCTCTCATCATCACATTTAAGTGCGGCAATCTGCTTTACTTGTCACACATCATCCATCAGAATTTAAGTTTTGGAACTATTACAGGTGTTAAGGAGTTTATAGGTATAAATTCTCTTATTTCCTATTTTATATATTACAGCAGGCATGAACATTTAAAATGTAGTTGCCAGTGTCCCTTATCCACTGAAATCCGTGCAGTGACTACCTAGGAATCCACACCTTTTACACACTCATGAGCTTATCATCCTTCCTCTCAGTATTTTTTCATACATCTTGGTGGTCACTGGTTCTTCATTAGGCATTGTCCAGTGTATTTCTTTTACTCATACATTTTCATCATCAAACATAATTCTCCTTTGTCACGGTTTGTTAGTTCAGTGCTATTTATAGTTACTACATGCATATCTGAGACTTCACTACGGTAAATATATGCTGAATATACACATGTAATAGCTGTTACTACAGAAAACGATACCTGGATTTATTTGTTTAAAGTCAAACCATATTTCCCATCAAAGCTTTCCTTCTGGCCATTTTTTTCATAGCATAAATGCTGTGTTACCTTGTCTTTCTATCTAGTAACGTTTTATATTCTCTGCTGGCTAAATCATCTAATTTAACAGTTTTAATTGTACTGTTGGTAGCAACATGATTTTCAGCAGATATTTTAGGGCATCTCCAATAATTTATTAGCTCAAGAGACTCCTTGTTTGTCTTTCGACTTTTCCCGGATAGGGGTCGCCATAGCGGAACTCCGGTCCGCTAATGATTGGCAGTTGGTTTTTATGGTGTCGAGTTGCCAGCTCGACGCCCAACCTTCAACAAAGGCACGTCCATTCAAAGCATGTCTTTTGAACGCCCACTCAACTGCGGGGAGGACATGCAGACTCCACATAGAAGGCACTCCCAACCCAAACCAAGAATCAAATGGTAGAACCTCTTGCTGTGAGGCAACGCTGCCGCTGCACCACCGCGGACGTTAGCTCAAGAGACTCCTGCTCTGAAAGCTAAAATGGCACACTGTAAAAATAATATATTCATAAAAATTAATTAGCCCAAGAGACTCCTAATTAATTTTTATGAATATATTATTTTTACACTGTGCCATTTTAGCTTTCAGGGCATGCTTGTGCTTGGATCACAGGCAGGACCATGTCATAGCAGTAGCAGTTCTGCAAACATCAGACACGTAAACAGTGGA
The DNA here is from genome assembly GCF_019279795.1 of Protopterus annectens. Classification (NCBI taxonomy): domain Eukaryota; kingdom Metazoa; phylum Chordata; order Ceratodontiformes; family Protopteridae; genus Protopterus; species Protopterus annectens. The sequence goes on from NC_056731.1 coordinate 23,261,397, forward strand.
GAAACTGAGATTAAAAAAGTTAAGGAGAGGCTCCGTGTGTGTATATATACATATATATATATATATATATATATATATATATATATATATATATACTAGTAATAAGTGTGCAAACTGGCAAATTTGTAAATCTCAATGAAGTCATGTTTTCAGCTTTGGATGCAGCTGACAGAACATGGTCTATGATAATTGGGGGGGGGGGTTGCAGGGTAGTGAAAGCATCCGAGTGGATGGGCATAGTTCTGTTATTGCAAAGTTTAGTTGAAGGGGCATTTCCATAGAATCCAAGTGGGAGATATTATTACAGAAAAGCTCGCTGCATTAAAAAAAAAAAAAAAAAAAAAAAAAACAGCAACCACAATTGTGGCTTTGATTTTTTTTTTGTATTTACATATTGCTGCTGGACTTTTTTTTTCTTCAAGCTCACAGCATGGTTGAGGTTTACTTTGGAGGGAGGAAGTAGAAATCCTAAGTGTACACTCTGCTTTGCTCTTTCTAATGGTGAATTAAAATTCTTGCAAGGCTATGTCAGTGTTTTTTGATGTGAGGGGGGGTAAAAGTTTATTGTATAACTTATATTCTTTTGTTTGTTAAACAATTTACTGATACATGTATTTCACTATAAGGGTTTGTTGTGATAGCTCCCACTATATTTGTAGCAGATAGGGACAGACTTCTCAGTGCAACTACTCTAACATGAGTAGGAACTAGGGCTGTAGGTGGCAGCTTTGGTGACTGAGTCTACAGATGAAGAGTTACTTTGGAATATATTTCGGTTATCCAGGAGTTGTAACAAGTTTGCTTTTAAAAAAACTCTAAAGACAGTGGTATCTGCAGTGAAGGTTTCCACCAGAGGAGCAGATGTCAGCCAAGATGCAAGAAGTAGCCATGATTGTAAGGACATGATAAAGGACATTTTGATCCCTACTGGGAAGACTGCCAATTTAGTCAAGACAGATGGTATTGACAAGTTTCAGCAATTACTGGGCATATTTTTATTGGGTATGGTTGTGGCACTATTGTGTGGGTTTGTGCACTGTATTCCACATTGCAATATGCTGGTGCTTCCCTTTCACCTTAAATGTATTAATTGTAGGTTCAAGTAATGAAGATGTTGCTGCTCATTTATGCCATCCTGAGCACGATGTTCCCATTATTTGAACACTGGAAATAGACTATGGTGTTAGATATGGATTATTCACAGCTGTAGCTCATAAAGTCCTGAATTTACTTCATAATGTGGTCTGTGATTGCAGATTATGCTGTGAAACCTCATTTGTATACTGACTGCACTTCGTGTATGCAGTATGGTATGCTGTTTCTTCATCATGCAAGGGTTTGCTTATGAATTTCACATGGCTGTGAAATGTGATTTGTCCATGAACCAGACCTGCGCAACTACTGACAGTTAAGACTTCCAGTCTCTCTATGAAGAACTCTACCTACAGAATTATTTCCATTTTTGTTTATTAAATTAAATCTGTACACTTTCATATTTATAATTCTATTAAATAATTCTTTGTTCAGAATTTTATCTGTAGAATTTTATGTGGAGAATTCAGTGCCTAGAATATTCTCCATAGAATGCTTAGATTTCTAGTTGTAGATTTCTTGTGAGCAAATGCTTTGATGTAGATTCATCCATACAATTTTGTGCTTAGAATTCACTCAGCATAATTTTATCTGTAGAATCACGTTTAAATTCTGTTTGTAGATTTTTTTTTCAGAATTCCACCTGTAGAGTTCTGAGTTTCAAACTTTGTCTACTAAATTTTATTTGTAGAAATCCGTATTTAGAAAATTGTGCTTTGAATTCTAGCCATAGAGGTCTGAGCTCAGAATTCCAAGTACAGTTATATTTTTTTTTCTGTAGTAGTCTAATCAGTAGTATTCTGTAGTTAGAATTTGATTTTTGGGATGTTGTACTTAAACTTGTACCTGCAGACGTCAATCTGCAGAACTCATTGTGTAAAATTCTACTGGTGGAACTCTGTGCTTAGAAGTCTAGCTAAAAACTTTTGTGTCTAGCATTCGTAAAGATCTATGTCTTCAATTTTATCTACAAACTTCAGTGTTTACAATTGTCTATAGAATTTTCTATTTAAAATTATATTTGCAGAATTCTGTGTTCAGAATTCAGTGTGTGGAAATTTGTGTTGAGAATTCTAGATGTGGGACTATATCTGTAGAATTCTGTGCTTAGGATTCTGTGAGTAAAATTCTATTTTTATTGCTATCCTTAGAATTATGTCCTTAGTCTTCTATATGTAGAATTATACTTGTATAATTTTGTGTTTAAAAGTCTGTCTGTAGGTAACTGTGCCTAGACTTTTACATGTTGAGTTCGATATGTAGATTTCTAACTATACAATTCTGTGAAAATGTTAACTTTCCAATTTAATCTAAAAAAGTCTGTACTTAAAATTATATAGCTATAATTCCATTTGTAGAATACTACCTGTAGAATTATATTCTTAGAATTCCATCTATAGTACACTGTATTTAGAAATTTATCTGTGGAATAAATTTTTTAGAATATGATGTTTATAATTCTATATACAGAGTTCTACCTGTATAGTTGAGTTCTTTAAAATTTATCTACAGAATTTTGGGGTTAGAATTGAAACAGTGAGATTCTGTGTTTAGAATTCTATAAGTAGTTTTCTGTGCATACAATTGTATTTGGAGAACTGTGTCATTGGAACTCCTGTAAATCTGTATCTTTCAAATTCTTTCTATAGAAATAGAAGATTTTTTTCTTATAATTTGATCTATAGTTTTCTCTCCTTAGAATTCTATTTGTAGGATTTTTGTTTATATTTTATGTGTTTTGAATCGAATCTGTATAATCCTGTTTCTATCTGTAGAAGCCTTCCAGTAGAACTCTGTTTAAAATTCTTGATGCAGAATTTTGGCTTTTACATTTTTTTACTTCCTTTTTATTTCCATCATCTGACCATAGGTGGAACCTGGTGACTCTCCTTTATTACCATGTCTACCTACCCCACCTGGCCTCCTCTAAGCTAATTCTGGTCAGTACGGAGATCAAGTCTGTGTCATGCTGTTGTTGCTAGTATATTATTAAACTTTTACCCCCCCCCCCCCACACACACACACACACATGTAGTACCTCGTGGACGGAGTATGCAAAAGGCAGACTGCATTTATCTGCTACAAACTTTTGCAAGGAGCAGACACTGTCATGCCATGCCACCAACCTTCAGGAACATTCTTCTTCATTTCCCCGTGTGACGACAGGAAGTACTGCTAGCCATGCCAGGAGAAGTAGGGCAGTGGATGTGTAACATATGCCAACACAGATAGCTAGAATTTTGTAAAGAATTATATGTCAATTGTATATCAAACTGATTTTTACAGATGTTTGCGCTGAAAATGTATTTGTGAGGTTTGCTTGAGTTAAAATGTATCAACAATGCACCCTACTGTAAGAAAAAGAAGTGTACATGCATTATTTTAACTGTTTAAATGTATGCATTGTAACAGCATATACTGAGAGAGAAGAGGTTGATCCACCTGACTTTGCAAATAATATTCTTGAAATTAAATTACTTTATTAGTTAAGCAACTAAAATATTATCCCACAGTTTTGAATGGAGCCACAAATGCAATGTCTGTGCTAGAGAATAGTTTGTAGCTCCTGTAAGAGGAGTGGAATGGTTTTATGACTTCCAGCAGCTGCATCACATCTGATCTGAGCAATGCTCTGTGTGTTTTAAACCCTGGTAGCTTCTAGTGGTAGGTGACAGCATGGGAACAGTCACATGACTATATATATATATATATATATATATATATATATATATATATATATATGTGTGTGTGTGTGTGTGTGTGTGTGATGACATTCTGTACAGAAATATTGTTTTAATATTAGAGGAGACTGTAGTCTCAGCAGCATTCGTATTCTGTCTTGGATCTGAAAACAAAAATCACTCACCCATCTTGCCTTGCTCTATTCAGTAAGTAGGAACAATAATTCTTTCAGTCAATCAGGAATAGATAGTGAGACTAACTAAATACTGTTTTCTATAACTGTGTGAAACTTTCCATCGGTTGTTACTTTAATACTTCCTGTGACTAGAACTCTGGTGTTTACTGTAAATAGATATTTGGTATTTTCGTGTTCTTTTATTATGTATTATTAAATATATTTAAACTTCTCATTGTAGCTGGTCCTTTTAGAAAAATATTTAAGTTTTGAGAGCATTTGAACATATTTATTTGGTGATACCTCTGGCCACTCCTGAAAGCCTGGCTGTTTGGTCAAATTACCATATGTAGTAATATTAATTTCACTCAGTATAAATGGATATCCATTTAAGAGCCTTATAGCAACTGACTGGTGGCAGTGAAACTACCTTATAGTCTGGGCAGAAGCTGACATAGCTAGTAAATCTGTGTCAGCCTTTCTCAGGTGTGTGTGTGTGTGCAAATTAAATCTCAAAGAGTGTGCGTGTCAGCTACTTGGAGCAGGGACATGAAACTCAGGTTTTACAGAGAGGGTGCTGGAAGATTTGGATTGGACACTCGGCTGAAGACCTAACCCTACAGTTATGCCAGTGTGGAGTTTTATTGAGAATCTGGAGGGAGACAGATAAAGACCCCCAGACCCTGGGCTGAGTGTGTGCCCTGTATGCTGTTAAGGGAAATTGTGCTTGATGCAGAGAGGTCTGCATGCAGAAATACTGAGTATATCCATTTGTATTCCAAGTAAACGTCCCTCTACAGTGTCAATGGTGAGTATTCAGGCTCCTTGATTACTGGCCCAGAGTGGGGACATCACACCCTGGCCTCTACCAGGGGAAATCTCACTGCACTGTGTGCCCTGTGCACATGCCTTCCCATCTCTCCTCCCAAAACCAGGGCAACACTTTTCCCTGCCAGCTCATCTGACACCTGAGTTGCTAATCAAACATGGATCACCAGGGCATTATCCCACTATGCCATGGCTTAAACTAGCTTTTAGAATTGTGTTTAACATCATATTCATGGGGCTCTATTTGTAGAATTCTGTGCTTAGAATTCTATTTGTAGAATTCTGTGTTCATGATTCTGATTTCTGAATTCTGTTTATAGAGTTCTCTATCTAGAGTTTTACCTGAAAAATATATTTAGAATTCTATCTGCAGAATTGTGTCTAAAATTTTGTCTCTAAAAATCTTTTTTAGCTGCAGAATTTTATCTGAAAACCATGTTTAGAGCTGTGTCTGTAGAATTTTGTGCTTAGTATTCTGACTGTAAAATTCTATGTCCAGAATTATAGGTATAGAATTCTGTGTTTAGAATATAATCTGTTTAATTCTATATCTAGAATTCTAATTATAGTATTTGGGCTCCCTTTATAAGTTGATGACATAATAATGTAAGTCCTGAAACTGCAGGAAATTAAGTGTAATTCCACTTTTTTTCAGGTACTACATTCACATAGTTAATATACATATGAAGCAGGGGTTTAGGGGTTCATTCCTCCTCTGGGGGTGCTTAGTGGCTTGTCTCTTGGAAAAGAAATATTTTAATGTATAACAGCAAGTTTGATTAACCCCTTACTGATAAAACATGTATTTAGTTTGGTTTTATAGGTGGTGTTTGAGCAATTAAGATGCCAAGATATCTTTACAAAATTTTGTGTTTTCAATTCTAACTCTAGAATTCTCTACTTAAAATTCGGTTTGTAGAATACTGTCTGAACAATTTATGTTTAAAATGTTTGTATTTAGAATTAAATATGTTGATTTCTGTGTTTAGAATCATGCACTTAGAACTCTTTGTTTAAAATGTTATCAGTAGAATTCTGTGTTTAGGATTCTACTCTTAGTCTACACTTATATCTGTAGATGTATGATTTTAGCATGACAAAAAGTAAGGTTGTCATACTGGGAAAGACTGCACTGAGATAAGCAAGTCAGGAATATGGTTTCAGTAGACAAGACTTTGAAGTATGATATAAGCATAGTAAAAGAAAGTAAGATGCCCAGTAATGTAAGTTTGGACTTTACTTAGCACCCATGACCCATGGGAACTCCAGAGACAGCGAGGTTAACACTCTATGGGATGAGATAAAATAACTAAATGGAATCAGAAGAAATTCAAAGTGACTAAGTCTTGTGACCATTACACTTTGTCATTTCCTACCCTAGACTATACATTCCCTTTCAAGGATGGCCAGGCCAGTCAAGCCTGTGGTAAATTTATGAATACCCATTCAATTATCCAAGTCCTGTTTGATGGAAAAACAGTGTATCAAACTTCTTTATCTGCAGGGGGAGTCTAGTCCAGAGGTGAGGGAGATGTTGAGTAATGAATTTGTCTCTCCAGTTTGTTTTATTAACTGTTGAAGCAGGTTTAGATCTCTTATTCTGCCATTTGTATGACTGATTTGTGAAGGTTCATGAGATCCTGAAATACTGGATCCTGCACTGCTCAAAAGGCAAGGTACAGGTTTCTTCTGAACAGGCTATAAGGCACAGAAAAGAGGGTTAGTGCTTCTCATCTTTTCTGGTAGCTTAGGGATTTCATGTCTGTATTCCTCTTTTTTAGGATCCACTGGGTACTTTCCAACTGTGAGGTACATTTTGAAGGGGGGGGGGGTTGCATTCTATAACTGGCCTGACCAATGCTGATTACAAGGGCAATAACATCTTTAGATCTGCGTGATACTGCACTGGGGATTACATGCACAAAGTAGAAGGAATTCCTAGCAACCATAGCTACATAGTAATCAAAGACGAGGGAATTATCAACCCAGGTTCCCAGGTTTCTAATTACATTTTCATTCAAAAGTGGGAGGTATCAACAATGCTATACCTGGAGGGGTGGTAAGTCTACCAAATTCAATAATTTTGAATTCTTTGCATTCAGCTTAAGCCCATTTTCAATACACCAAGGGTTCATAAGTTCCTCCTGGAAGAATTATGTTTCAGAAGTGGATTTGACAATGGCTCTCAGTTTGCAATTGTTGACAAACTTGGTTAACCATAGCTCTAAATTGTTGGTCTGTAGGTCAAATAAGCAAATACTGAACAAAAGTACACTGATGATTGTACCCTAATATGCATTTTTGACAACCTAATGCATCTTTTGAGAATTACTCAAGAAGCCTTTAACTCTGTTGAAAGATGGCTACAGGATCTCCAAAAAAAAAACTAAATTACTCCTATTTTTTCCAAATCATATTTCCAAGAAGAAAACAACTTTAAAATTTCTTACATAAATAATGCCATGATTGAAGTTGCCCCACATAGAGAACTACTTGGCATGGCAACTGACAACAATATTAAATTCAATTTATATATTCACAATAGCATCAAGAACATTTATTAAAAACTAGGCACCCTACACAGAGTAAAAAAATTCCTTACAGACTCTGCCAAGGTAATTCTAGCTACCACTTACTTCTTACCCTGTCTTCTATATGGAGCCCCCTATCATGACCAACCTACAAGCCTCACTTAGTTCTAAACTTGAATAGTGCTATAACAAAGTTGTCAGATTCACTTGCAACAAACCTTAACAAACCCACTACAGTTTAGCACTAAAGGCACTTAACTGGCTTGAACTTCCTCAACACCCATCTTATACTCAGCTCACTTTAACTCATAAAATCATCCATACCCCCATCTACCTACCCAGCAACTAGACCCCTACGCCAATACTACCTTCCAAATTGCCCCCCTTTGGTCAAATAATAAACAACTGCATATCATCTACAAACCACAAAGCGCTGATTGGATCAGTCTCTATTCCAATAGTGTAGCTAGATCTTGAAATAAAATTCATATGTCAATCAGGTCTATCATACACCTTCATCTTTTCAAACCATTACTAAAAGATTTCCTCTCTGCCACTTGGCTTTGTCCCTGCTTTTCATCTGGAACATAGCTCTTCAATAACCTTCATCACCTTTCTTATAACTCCCTTTAAAGCACTAAACCACTTAACCTGCTTACCCCTTTCCAATACCTCACTTTATTGTACTTCTTAAACTACTATACCTACTTCTAATTAGCACAACCAAATTGCAATTCAAACATTACTTCACTGTTAAAACTTAAACTTGTCTATCGCCTCTAATACCTTACTCTATTGTTTTTCTTAAATTACGCCTATATATCTTATACACCACTCTTCTATCTGTAAAGTCTCAGTACAAGGCTTGTAAAATTAATGTTTATGAATATCGATACAAATTTTCTTATATCAACTATTATGCTATATATTCACTGAAACTGCAATATTAAATCTGTAATTTTAATAGTGATTGTATTAAATATATCTTGGAGCTTTTCTCCCCAGTTCTCCACTGAAAAAGGGCACCTGTGCCTAATCAGACTTTCCCAGTAAACAAATGTCAATAAATAAATTGCTAAAAGGAATCTCAGCACTGAACCCTGCAGGACACCGCTGGTCACCTGCAGATCCTCTGATGCTGTCCCTAATACCCATAACACGTGGTTTCTATCTTTTAACCATTTTGCTATCCATCTTACCACAGAGTAGTCTATTTGTAATGCATTTAGTTCATTAATTATGACAGCATGGAGGAGTGAATAAAATGCTGCGGCCAAGCCAAAGTAGGCTGTATGCGTACAGTGTGACCAGTGTCAACAACTTGTATTACCTTTTCAAAGAAATTAGACAGGATCTACCTTTTACAAAAGCAAATTGTTGAAGATCCAGAAATGTTTAATGTCTATGGTAATCAGGTCTATTACAATGTGTTCTATGGCCTTACAAATGAAACTTTTCAAGCTGATTGGCATATATTTTCCAGGTTCAGTAGTAGAAACAGCTCTATGGAGGGACATCATTAGTGCTGTACACTATACTTCAGGAACTAAGGCTATAATCTGAGTCAGTTTAAATAGCTTATGGAGAGGTTCTACTAAAGTGGGTTTAGTATTATTTAACAAACAACCCAGAATGTTATCTGGTCCCAAGCAGGAAGTGTTCTTAGTCCTAGACAGCACATGTTCATTAGTGAAGGTGGGGGGACTGAGAAATGTTACAATTGTAGGGATTTAGACAGTCATCTCAGTAGTGAAGTTTCACCAAATTTAGTTAATGATATATTGGCAATGTCCACTGGGTGTGCATAGGTTTTGACATTTAATATCGGTTCTATACATTTTTGAGTGTTGTTTCTTAGTTTTGTAACATAACATAATAAAAAGATTTGCAATTTTCATTGTCATTATGGGCTACTATAGTAGATCTATTAGTCTTTTTTTTTTTAATTCTTTCTTTTTTCATCTTTTTTCAATTCTTAGTCATATTCTTAAAATTTTCCTTGACGTGGAAGTCTTCAGCAGTGTTGTAAACTCTGATAAGTTTTTTCTTTTTATTACACATTTTATTTCACTGGACCCCACAGTGATTTATTTTAAATTTTCCATTGTATTTGGATCTAGATTTGACTGCCAGTACTATACATTTATAAATGTGGGTATAAAACACCTTGGAGTATCTATCTGCTGAAGTAATGTTAGGGATGATGTTGTTAATGAATTTCAAGACTTCATGATAGAATTTCAGATTTGTGCACTTGATTTCTTTTTTTAATTCCAATATATTGGTTTTGGAGGGATAGTTTGCCTATAGTGTGACTTAACTGGAAAAGGAGTTACTAGTGAAACTATGCATGATTATTCTACACTTGTAAGTACCATGCGAAGAATATTTTGTCCTGTAGTTGGGCTAGTAACAGTCTGATCCACTGAGTTTTTATTTATTCTATCTAAAAAACTTCTGTGCTTATTCTACTTTGGAAGTGTTGGCACTCCAGCCAATCGATGGGTAGTTAAAGTCTCACTTAATGCTAGAGTTTTTATTTATGGGGAGGTTATCTTTGACATTTAGGAACATGACATGAACATTCAGGTTCAGGGAATGTGTCCTGTAACTGGGGATAATCTGATAGTTGATTTTGTTTTATGTGATTTTTGAGTTTGATAAGTTCCATTTAAGAGTTTTTGGGAGATAGTATGGTCTCTGACAAATATGGGCATGTACTGCATTTGCCACCGAATATGAAGGAATGCTAGCTACAAAGCACAGGCATGGATAGAGCAAGTTTCAGTGATTACCCATGCCTTCCAAATGCAGGAGTGGCTCAAGGTCAGGCAGGTGTTTGTTAAAACGTCTGCCATTGAGTAGAGCCCCTTTAATTTTGGAATGTTCAATAACTAAATGTTGCTTGATAAAGGAATTATGGTGGGTAGCAAGGGCTTTAGCTTGTATGTCTAAACCTTTGAATGAGAGGTGCACGCCATCCCTTGCAAAGTAGGTAAGACTGTCGAGCATCTCATTCCATGATGACACATATTGGATCCCCCTAGAATAATGACAACTGTTTTATCCAACCCCCTTTTCTTTGTACCTAGGCATCATTCATGGAGAAGGGAGGATTCTGCCCAATATTAAGGTCTTGCCTGCATTTGTGACATACACAGAGAGCTCACACATACCTCTCTGCTTCTTCCTCAGGGTGCTTTGTCCCACATAATTCACCCTCTCATGCACCACTACCATTTTATCATTACATTGTTCTGGCGCAATGGTCCTATGCATCCTAGAGACATCCAGAGACATCTGATATCCTGGCACTTGACATGTGTAAGACAACTCACTGTCCACCTGTCATTATCCAGCCCAGTCAGTGGGGAATGTCTCTATCAGACTATGGCAACACCAGTCATCAAAACATTTTTGCTTATGGAGTGATCTGGTGTACTGAAAATTAGGCCCTTTCTCTCATCGTGACCAATTCTTAAAAGTGTTCTACGATGTTGCATGATATTTGATTTTTGCTGAAACTTAATCCTTATATGTCTAGGAAGCATAGGATTTCTTTACAGCATATGACATTATATTATGAGTCAGGGTTGGGAGCACAGTGTGTGTAGTTTGTTAGTGTAATGTTCACAGTCTGTTTTTCGTAAGTGTGATACATCCAAGTCTCTTAAATATCTGTTCCTCTCATAGAGTTGTGTTTAGTAAGAGTTAATTTTCTGTAAGAATAAGGCAGTTTCTACTCTGCTTTAGGATACGTAACACTATGAGGCTTGCAACACTGTGGAAACAAGTAAGCTGATCTTCCATTTTGTCCATTGTGAAGTAAAACTTGATTAGACTTACAGGGAGTTGCACAGCATAAATAAGATAGAGATTTTCACTCTATTGAGAGAGCTATGTGTTAAGGGGTGAGTAGTGTAGTCACATATGCATCTTTATTTAGTTAAATGCATAACCTACATTTAAATGTGACTGTGATAAGCACAGCCCAGGACCCTTGTGTAACAGTAGTGTTGAGCTTATCTGTAGCAGCTGAGGACTTTATTGCACAATTTAGCAGCTCTAGAGTCAGCTATGAGCTACTTTTAGGGTGCTAGGTGCTCGTCTCTGCATGTTATGCAGCTATGAGCATCTTGCTGCACCTATATGAACAAGAACCTGTTTAGTGATAGGATTTGATAGAGCTGGCTATTTTAGGACAAGTTACAACTGAAAGTGCCTGCAGAAATAGAGTGCACATTTTAACTCTACTACTCTAAAAGCAGCACTATACAATACAAAATAAACTGGGAAAATCAAAGAAATAAAGAAAACTCAGCTAAAGCTCTAATTAATAATGTTTATTTTCCTCAGAGCTGCAGCAATTGCCCTCCTTCCATTATAATAACCACTAAAACTTAGATGACTCACACACCTAGGCAAAACTGGCTATTTGCTGTAACTCTGCAAAGCGACTACACTCAGTAAATAACAGCATAGAAACTACTTGAAATGGAGTGCAAATTTAAAGACATGATGGGTGAATGTTCACCTATGGGGGCTCAGTAATACTGAGAACACAGCTGAAGCACATGGCAGGAGAATATCCAGCTCAGGGGGGTCAGCATGACAGAGAACATTGCTCAAGGGCATGACAGCAGACTGTCCAACTCAAGGGGGGGGGTCAGTATACAGACAGGGTTACTCAGGGGCATGACAGGTGAATTTTCAGCTGGAGTCTTATCATGACAAAGGATTCAACTCAAGGGCATTTCAGTTGTATGCCCATCTAAGGATTCTTCGACATCACAGGTAAATGATCCATCAGGGGTTCAACACTGTATGTGCACATACTTCAAGGCATGCTGCAGTGAAAACAGTGACCTGTACATATATCAAGACATGGTTATGTCTATACAGAGACAAGAGAGGCACAGAATCTGCACATCACATCTGGACATTAACATAGTGTTGCAAAGGTACACATCTTATCACGGGCCCAAAATAATGTCAATGACTGGTAAAGTTCTTCAGCCAAGAGATACAGCTGTTACTGCAAGCTCTATGCACACATGGCATGAGCATCCTGAAAAAAGAAAAAATTGACAAGGCATTCTGGGACTAACAGCATGTGGTGTAGGATAGGAAAAAATGACAAGCCACAGAAAATCCACAGGAAAAATGTAATACACTCTAGCGATAGGCAACACTGATTTCATTCCCAGACACTGTTGTATATTTTGTCATGTCGAACAACAGTTCCAAGCAGGAGTGGCCTTAGGTCAACTGGTGCCCTAGGCAAAGGGGCTCAACAGCCCCCCACCACACCACGCGGTGCCCCTATCCTGGTCTACCTACACCAAATAAATACTGGAAAAACTGCCCCTAATACAGTGGCGCCCTAGGCGGCTGCCTAGTTGGCTTATGCCTAAGGCCAGCTATGGTTCCAAGATTTTGCTTGAATAATCAAACAAATTCATAAGGACCACTCCTTCGCCTATTGCAAAATTCATATTTACTTGGAAGAGCTTATTTTGAATGGCCTTATTACTGACTCTAGATATAAATTTTTGACCATAGTAACTTATTATTTTAGTATTTTTTTGTTTTTACAATGAAAGTATATTATTTTGATAGTTTCCCTTGTTGCATCTTTTTTAGCAGAACTGTAATATTCTTAGTTTGGTTTATTCTACCTTAGCGTACATGAGTTGTTTTGGTTCCTTCTTGTACCGCTCAAAGGATGCAGGATTCACACAATCTTTTTGCTGGCACTTCCAACTCTAGTACCAGTGAGAACACTGGAATTATGCCTTCTTTCAACACTCAGACCATAGAACTGCTGACGCAATCTGTCAGAGAACTTGCAGCCTTGGTTCAGCTCTTTCATCAAAGTTTAAATAATCAACAGTCAAAACCATCCTTAGCAACTTTGGCTTGTAGTAACCTTTCCTCATACTTGGATAGACAAAACTTTGAAGTACTTCAGAATGGCGATGGCCCTCATCCTAATGCATCAGGAGGAAGCTACATCATGGCTGAAGTTGCTTCTGCCTCACAGATGAAAGCACCATTAATTGCCTATGCTTCAAATGGACAAGGTTGGACGAGCACTAAGAGCTGATATATATTTTACATACGAATCAGGAGCATCTTGCTGTTAGGAAGAAAGGTAACTGTTCTTCTTTGCATTATATTAATGAGCTACAGTCTCTGGATAACAATTTACACAACAACCAACACTTAATCAATTGTAATGAGTTTTCTAATGTAAACAATTGGCTGCTCCATATCCCTTCCTTTTATGAGGTTGGAAGAGGAAGCCCTGCTCACAAAGATGAAACATCGGTGCGGCAAATAGCTCTTTTTCAGAAACTGGTGATTAATTGTCATAAGGTCCACACAGACAATTTGTGCTTGGACTTAGTTTACAAAAAAGGGCTGGATCCCAAAGGATTATGTATGTGTAAATTTCCCAATGGGGTAGTATATGGTTCAGAATTACATTTTGAGCTTGTTAAAATGTTTAACAAGAATGGTTTGATGCTGATTAAAGTGTTAATTAGGGAAAATATTAAAAATATGGATTTAATGTCCAGGCAAATCCAGAGTATGGACATTTGTATGTCATATTTATTGTTTAATATGTGTGCTGAAGCTTATGTTAAAGTTTTTAATCCTTAGGAAAAAATAAGGAGCGTATCACCACAGATAAACGATAAAAATAAACTTTAATAAAAAATCCACTGACAACTCAAAGACAGGACAAGCGCTTTCGGCGTAATGCCTTCTGATCCTGGTTATTCAGTCCTGCATGCCTTAGTTTTAAAATCCTAACTTCCAATCATTAGTCCAAACTTTTGATCAGATGATTCATTCATAAAAACAGTAAAGAAACAATGTTCATCTGTGTTCCATGATCCAACCAATCCCAAATTACTAGAACAGGGAAGTCTGTGTTTTAACCAACAAAATGATTCCTCATTCTCTTCCTATTCACTGTCTTTCAATAGAAGCACACTTCTTCAACCCAGGATGTCTAGCCAATAGCTTATGAACAAATGTTACACACCTCTTTGCCATCCTATCAGGAACGGATGCTTTATCAATATCCAATAGGCAGCCTCTTACGGCTCAGTCTCTTCCTATTCATTACTTTTCAATAGAAATATACTTTAACTAAAGTACTAAACAACAACTGTTAGAATAATTCATACATCATGGTTATTAATAAAATCTTCTATGCTGATCTTTCATTTTTACTATTGCAAAGCCATGCTTATAGTTTGCTTCCAAAATATCAGCTTTCAGCATCTCTTTTTCTTCCGATCTAAAGGCAGTTGGTTTCGTTGCTGTCAAGGGGCAGCCTCCTATACCATATGCAATGATAGTAATGAGATCATCAGAATTCTAAGTTTATTCTCTTGTTGTTATTTTTTGTTATTGTTAAAAAGTCACTAAAAGGAAACAACTGAGACTTTGGCTGATAATCAACTAGCCAATGAAATCTCTGAAAAAAACTGTAAATTTCTATCTTGGCCAATGAAGATTTATTCAATATTCGTATATTGGGCTAAGGCTCCTTGTCAGTTATTAAACATAGTAACAACATCTCTTTGCCTCTATATTCCATATTACTCTTCTAAGACATCTTTGGATGACAGAATGTAAAACAATTGAATTATTCAATATTTAATTCATCAATCCAATTAAATGTCACTATAAACTGCATTTCACCATAACAGCCAATAGAAATGAAACGGCAAATTACTGTCTTGGGCAATGGAGATTTACTCATTGTTTGTATGTTGAGCTGAGGATCCTCGCCAGTTATTAAACTTAACAGCAGCTTTTGGCATCTCTTTGCCTTCTGATCTAAAGGCAGTTGGTTTTGCCATTGTCAAGGGACAGCCCTCTATACCATATGCAATAATACTAATGAAATCATCAGAATTCTAAATTTATTCTCTTGTTGTTATTTTTTGTTATTTTTAAAAAAAATCACTAAAAGCAGGAAACAATTGAGACATTGGCTGATAATCAACTAGCCAATGAAATCTCTGAAAAAATGGCAAATTTCTGTCTTGGCCAATGGAGATTTATTCATTGTTCCTATATTGGACTAAGGCTCCTCGCCAGTTATTAAACATAGTAACAACATCTCTTTGCCTCTATATTCCATACTACTCTTCTAGGAGATCTTCGGATGACAGAATATAAAAACAATTGAATTATTCAACATTTAATTCATCAATCCATATGAGAGAAAACACTATACCGGGTACCACACAATAACGTCTTTATTTAAACAAAGTAAAAAGGAGAGGTGAGCGCTTTCGCAACCTTCGTTGCTTCATCAGACAAAGAATTAACTGTTCAACTGCTTGTTTTATATCACTCTCAGTCAAAAAAATTTTTTCCAATTAGTGACATCATACAACTTTTGAAAATTTAAAGGCATATATGACAAGAATATTGTAAAATACGCATGTGAATATAAAATATATATACAAAAATGTAAAGTATGTTCATATTTATGCATATCTGATTTTAAAACAGTTAAATAATCTCATTAAAAATGCATATATATAAAAAATGCATATAAATAAAATGCATAGTATATTCATATTTATGCATATCTAATTTAAAACAATTAAATAATCTCATAAAATGCATATATATAATATATATTTAAAAAGAATGCATAATACAAAATATATAATAAAAGAAATATATGTATATATATATTTTTATTTTATGCAAAAAATTAATTGTGTTGAAGACGTCTAGCTTTAAGAAATGGAACCAGTGATGTACAACCATTTAAGCCTGGATATCTATCAGCATTGAGCTTGATAATCCATCTTTGTTCTCGGCTCTCTGTGAAATTTTCTATATCTCCTCCCCTCACATTTCTATGTATATGTTGTAAAACAAAGAACTTGAAAGAGTGTGAAGGGTCAGTGTTTAAAACATGTTGAGCAAGCGCACTAGTAGTTTTGTTATTTCTGATGTCTCTTATGTGTTCCAATATTCTATTCTTTAAGTTTCTATTTGTTTTTCCTATATAGAAGGCATGACATATTTGGCAGAAACAAAAATAAATAACATCTGTGGTTTTACAGTCTGCATATGAATGAGAGTATAGTGTAAAATTTCTAACAGGATGAATATATGGTGTAGTACTATGAATATGTGTACAAGCAGTACAAGACCTACAAGGAAAAGTACCTTTGCGTCTGGAATTATAGGTAGTTTTTTTGATGTCTTTATTACACAGTTGTTGTTTTAATGTTAGATTATTTCTGAAACTGAAGCTAGGTGCATTACCAATGAAAGAATGTAAACAAGGAATCTCATGTAAAATGTGCCAATGTTGTTTAATACTATTAGTATACTGATTAACATTACTGGCATATTGAAAAACCGCTCTAATGCTATTATTTTGTGTATTATTTCTCAAATTACTGCTATCTGACGTAATAGAATTAGAAGATTGAAAATATGCTTTACATTTAGAGTCCCTGAGTGTCCAAGCATCAGAAATAGTTCTATCTATTTCATCCATATTATATCCTCTTCTTAAAAAATCAGTTTTCAATTTATTCAAAGCTAGTACTGCATTCCTTGGATGGTACCCGGTATAGTGTTTTCTCTCATATACTTCTCTTTTTATATACTGGGTTTTACCTGTATAGCCGTTTTGCTTTTCGTTTATTAATTCATCAATCCAATGGAAGGTCATTATAAACGGCATTTTGCCATAACAGCCAATAGAAATGAAACAGCAAATTACTATCTTGGCCAATGGAGATTTACTCATTGTTCGTATATTGAGCTGAAGCTCCTCACCAGTTATTAAACTTAATAGCAATGTCTCTTTACCTCTGTATTCCATATTACTCTTTTAAAAGATCTTCAAGTGTCAGAATGTAAAGGCAATTAAATTATTCAACATTAAATTCATCAGTCTAATGAAAGATCATTATAAACGGCATGTCACCATAACAGCCAGTAGAAATGAAACTTCCTATATTAGTGTTATACTGAAACACTCAGCTTGATACCATGTCCGAGGATACTATATCATATTCCATTATTTACCTTCCAAAATGTATATAATCATGATAATTGAAGAACATTCTGCTGAAACAGATGGGACTTTTGGCTGCTAATCAACTAGCCAATGAAATTTCTGAAAAAAAAATGGAAAATTTCTATCTTAGCCAATGGAGATCTGCTCACTATTCATCTATTAGGTTAAGGCTCCTTGCCAGTTATTATACATATTAGCAATATCTCTTAGCCTCTATATTCCATTTTACTCTTCTTAGAGATATTTGAAGCTCAGAATTTATAAACAGTTAAATTATTCATCCTTTAATTCATCTGTCCAATGAAAGGTCACTAAGAACATAACTCATAATTAACCAATATTAAGGGAATTGTCATAAATCAAGGTGAGGCGATAGTCAAGTTCTCGGCTATTATTCCACCCGACCAATAGGAGGACTAAAAAAGCGGCAGGCCTCTATTTCCACCAATAGCCAGGTGGAATAATAGCTGAGAACATGAGTATCGCCTCAACTTAATTTATGACAATCCCCTTAATATTGGTTAATTATGAGTTAGAGAGGTCAGAAGATGCTGTTTCCAGTCTATTTCTTACTGGAGATTTTTAGTTGACATACTAACAGGAACAAAAGACTCTTTTGCATAGCAGAAACTTGCTGCTACAAAGACCTACCATTGTTCTGATGCAAAGGAGGTAGATCAGCACAATGTTTTTTGATTATCATGGCTATCTATATCTTTGAAAGAAAGGAAAATAAAGATATATGATACACTATCCTCCGATATGGTGTTAAGCCGAGTGCTTCAGCAGGACACTAGATAGAAAGTTTCATTTCCATTGGTCATCATGGCAATATGCTGTTCTCAGTGACCTTTCATTGGACAGATGAATTAAAGGATGAATAATTTAACTGTTTATATATTCTGAGCTTCTAAGAAGAGTAAAACGGAATATAGAGGCTAAGAGATATTGCTAATATGTATAATAACTGGCAAGGAGCCTTAACCTAATATATGAATAGTGAGCAAATCTCCATTGACTAAGATAGAAATTTGTCGTTTTTTTCAGAAATTTCATTGGCTAGTTGATTAGTAGCCAAAAGTCCCATTTGTTTCAGCACAATGTTCTTTGATTATCATGATTATATACATTCTGGAAGGTAAATAATGGAATATGATGTAGTATCTTCGGGCATGGTATTAGGCTGAGTGTTTCAGTACGACACTAATACAGGAAGTTTAATTTCCACTGGCTATGGCGAAATGCCATTTATAATGATCTTCCATTGGATTGATGAATTAAATGTTGAATAATTCAATTGTTTTTACATTCTGTCATCCGAAGATCTCCTAGAAGAGTAATATGGAATATAGAAGCAAAGAGATGTTGTTACTAGGTTTAATAACTGGCGAGGAGCCTTAGCCCAATTTATGAACAATGAATAAATCTCCATTGGCCAAGACAGAAATTTGCCATTTTTTCAGAGATTTCATTGGCTAGTTGATTATCAGCCAAAGTCTCGGTCGTTTCCTGTTTTTATTGATTTTTTAACAACAAAAAATAACAACAAGAGAATAAATTTAGAATTCTGATGATTTCATTACTATTATTGCATATGGTATAGGAGGCTGCCCCTTGACAGCGGCAAAACTAACTGCCTTTAGATCAGAAGGCAAAGAGATGTTGAAAGCTGTGATTAAGTTTATTAACTGGCGAGGGAACTCAGTTTAACATACGAACAATGAGTAAATCTCCATTGGCCAAGATAGTAATTTGCCGTTTCATTTCTATTGGCTGTTATAGTGAAATGCCATTTATAATCACCTTTTTATTGGATTGATGAATTAAATATTGAATAATTCAATTGTTTTTACATTCTGTAATCCACAGATGTCTTAGAAGAGTAATATGGAATATAGAGGCAGAGTTATGATGTTACTATGTTTAATAACTGACGAGGAGCCTTAGCTCAATATATGAACAATGAATAAATCTCCATTGGCCAAGACAGAAATTTGCTGTTATTTCAGAGATTTCATTGGCTAGTTGATTATAAGCCAAAGTCTCAGTTGTTTCCTGTTTTTAGTGACTTTGTAACAATAACAAAAATTAACAAGAGAATAAACTTAGAATTCTGATGATCTCATTACTGTTACTGCATGTAGTATAGAGGGCTGTCCCTTGACAGCGGTAAAACCAACTGCCTTTAGATCGGAAGGCAAAGAGATGCTGAAAGCTGATATTTTGGAAGCAAACTATAAGCACGGGTTTGCAATAGTAAAAATGAGAGATCAGCATAGAAGAGTTTATTAATAACCACGATGTATGAATCATACTAACAGTTGTTTAGCACTTTAGTTAAAGTGTATTTCTATTGAAAAGCAGTGAATAGGAAGAGACTGAGCCGTAAGACACTGCCTATTGGATATGGATAAAGCATCCGCTCCTGATAGGATGGCAAAGAGGTGCGTAGTGTTTGTTCATACGCTATTGGCTAGACATCCCGGGTTGAAGAAGTGTGTTTCTATTGAAAGATAGTGAATAGGAAGAGACTGAGAAATCATTTTATTGGTTAAAACACAGACTTCCTTGTTGTAGTAATTTGGGATTGGTTGGATTATGGAACACAGATGAACATTGTTTCATGACTGCTTTTATGTTTCATGACTGCTTTTATGGATGAATCATCTGACTAAAAGTTTGGACTAATGATTGGAAGTTAGGATTTTAAAACTAAGGCACTCAGGACTGAATAACCAGGATCTGAAGAAGGCATTACGCCAAAAGCGCTTGTCCTGTCTTTGAGTTGTCAGTGGATTTTTTTTACTAAAGTTTATTTTTATCGTTTATCTGTGGTGATACGCTCCTTGTTTTTTTCTAATTTTCCTGTATTTCTGGGAGCGTACTTCAGTAGTGTTTCCCTGAATTACTACTGAAAGTTTTTAATTTTGTCGATTGACAAGTCAACATTGTAAAATCTAAGAAATATAAAAAGTTGGAGAGGGACGAAAGGGCTTATAAAAGTAAATCAGCTTATCCTTTACCTAAGACCAAGGGTCCAAGTTTATTTAACAATATGAAATCTGATACTGATCAAGTGAAAGATTTAGTGGATGGTGTGTATAATAACTCACACCTCAGGTTACAAGCCAGTTTGCATTATGACCCTTTAAATTTCCTGTCTCCTTGACAAACTGAAGGACCTGGAACATTGATGGATCAGTCAGCCAATAAGAAGGGATCCCATTTACTCAATAGATGGAAATCCAAGGGATCATGAGGTCATGGCCATTCTAAGAGACAATAAACCCACTGGTTCATGTATATTTTCCAGACATATATTCAAAATATTTCATTACTCCAGTATCAACATTAATGACATGCACTTTGGTCTATTTAAAGAAGGACTTACCTTCATGCCTTCTTCTAAGTTTGATGTCTCTGACTGTTTACTTGAACTCAAAATGTTCACAAGGAAATTAAACCTCTCTATTTTTCACAACAGTAACGGTTTACAAAAAATTGTGTTTTTATTCCCCCCATGAATTGTGGTGGTGGTACTGCGGTAGCATTGTCGCCTCACAGTAAGACGCTGTCCAGTTCAATTCTCAGCTAGAGCGTCTTCTGCTTGGAGACATGCATGAATGGGCATACCTTCGTTGAAGGTTGTGCGTCAGGGCTGGCAACTCGGCACATAAAAATCTACTGCAAATCATTAGCAGACCGGAGTTCTGCTGTGGTGACCCCTAACCAGGAAAAGCCAAAAGACACAACAACATTCCCGCCATGCTATACTAGTGAATGTATTTAAAACTTTGTGTACTGGATTGTATGTATGTATGTGTATGTATGTACTAGATGGTATGTATTGGACGGGGCAGTGGTGCAGCAGTAGCATTGCCGGCTCACAGTAAGAGGTTCTCTGGTTCGATTCTTGGCTGGAGTGCCTCTGTACGGAGTCTGGATGTCCTTCCTGCATTCGTGTGGGTTTCCTCCCACATTCAAAGACATGCTTCTGGAGTATTTTTCCCCAGGAACTACACTGAAAATTGGCTATGTTCCAAGTTGGACTTTCCCAGTTAACAAATGTTAAATAAAATAAAATTAAATAAATAAATGTATATGAGACATTTGTGGTTTGGCACACAGTTCATGTCAATACTTTGGGAGCAACTTAAGCTACGATGAATGGAATTTGCTGTTTGCCTTAAGCAAGGACACCACTGTTAGGATTATGAAATCCAATGACAGGGGTGAAGTGGTCCTTATTACTTCATTTGATCATTCAAACAAAATCTTGCAACTATTGTTATATGTGAGCAAATATACAACGTCTAAGAATGAAATCAATTTTGCCTATTGCAAAATTGATATTTACTTGGAAGAGTTTATTTTGCATGGCCTTATTACTGACTCTGTATATACATTTTTGACCATAATTGACTTATTATTTTATTATTTTTTGTTTTTACGATTAAAGTTTATTATTTTGATATTTTCCTGTGTTGTATCTTTTTTTGGGAGAACAGTAGTGTTCTTAGTTTGCTTTACTTTGCCTCAGTGGACATGAGTTGGTATAATTTGGTAGCCTATCAACAAACACGGTTAATTTTGTATGTCCTGCATGCCAGGATAACTATGAAAAGGACACCTGGAAAATGATGTGCCACTTATAAACCTTTACTCAAAATAGGAGGAGCTTGTGTATTGTAAGTGGAATCCTGCCTACAGAGAATCAGGAGGACCCCAGCACTAAAAATCTTTTTTTCCAAGCTTTCCTAAATTTGTCATATCATTCATATCTGGGAGGTGTAAAGTGATTTAAAAGTACATTCAACCACTAGTGTTATCTTTACTGCATTTATACAGCCTAGGAGGGAACATTTCTAAAATGCATGATCATAGATGTATTGAACAATATTAATATAAATGAGGGAGACCTGAGATTCAATCAATGCAAAATATCCTTACTAAAGGGCCATCTCAATATCTGAAGAAAATCAAACCTTTAAGGAATACAGACTATATTAGATGTTCAAGGGACTAGGAAAACTGTGTCTTAACTGTGCTTGTAGATTACCCAGTTGCTGTTGAAACAAAGTTGACCAAATGAACAAAAAATGCATCAACCAATGGATGCACCTCTGAAATTGTTAGGAAAATGTTTTCAAGTTTAAAAAAAAAGAAACTTGTATGCATGTTCCCCAATCATTGCTAGAAATTTTATTTCGACATACAGCTAGCCAATACAAATGAAAACAGATTTAAAGCTAAGCTAAACAAAGTAGAAGAGAGGGATTATCCCAGCCTGACTTGATTTGTTGCTCCCTAAACATAGAAAGATGCCCAAATAAGCAAAGGTGTAACTAAAATATGTTTTAGTTAAATTGAATAAGTCAATCAGTGTTTAATAAAGGCATGCAATGATACCTATCCTGATGCTTAGGCCCTCTGTTTGATTTGACCACAAGTATAGCCTTATATAAAGTAAAGTATGTATCAGACATATAAGCACAAACACAGAGGAGTTTCCAGTGCCAAGAAACTAAGAACCAAAATGAAATCTACCAGTGCCACACACCATACAACCCAACTCTCAAGAATTCCTCAAGGTAGTGAATTAAATAAATAAAGAACTTTAATAGATTTAAAAATTCAGGGCTTCATCAGAACTGACACAATTCTTTGCTTAGAAAGTCATCTGAGATAGAAAAATAATAATCAACAAAGCTATTAGCAATAACATTTAAGTACTGGGTCAAGTACTTCTCAGTGTTATCAGCTTTTGTGTAATTCTTGTTTTGTTACTGAACAAATACTGCTGAATAGATTTTCCCATGTTGCTTATCATGGATATATATATATATAATAAACAATATTGCTTTTACATTGTGTACAATAAACTTTTTAATTGATTAGATTTTCATTTCTTGAAGGTAAGTACTTCTCTAAGCAAGTTAATTCAAGTTTGCCTTAAGTTTCTAATTTCTATAATTTAGTATAACCTGGTTCTGAAGAATATTTCTGTCTCCAGAGAGCTATTGTTGACAGATGTTTTAATAACTAATAGCAGGTGGACCAATTTTACCATTATCAAAACATGTATTATCCATCAATGTATTAAATTCTCTAGCTAAAATAATATAGTAGTTATCAAATGAGACAAACTGAAAGATACATTTTAAAGGAATACTGAGTCGTTCTGAATGGAAACACAAACATGACTTACACTACAGGTAAAACTCATGCGTCAGTGTTTCAACATATTCATGAA
This sequence comes from Protopterus annectens, assembly GCF_019279795.1. Taxonomy (NCBI): domain Eukaryota; kingdom Metazoa; phylum Chordata; order Ceratodontiformes; family Protopteridae; genus Protopterus; species Protopterus annectens. Next base: position 23,285,036 of record NC_056731.1, read on the forward strand.
TGTTTACCTTCACAGACATCCAAAACAGTAAAGATATTCTTACCAAATTGCAACATCCCTAGATTAATTACTAAGAAACATACACAGCATGGAGGAATATTTTTGGTAAACAAAGCACTAATTTTGACCATGGTTAATGAACCATCTGGAGTAATGTAAAAGCTATTTTGATGTAATGCAATAACTAACAATGTTGATTACATTTTGAATGGTGGTTATTGCCATTAATAATCACTGCAGCCAATTTAGAATAACATTAAAAAGTCCTTGAATTATACTGAAATATTACACTAGGTTGTAGCAGACTCCCTTCTCCTAGACCCCAACATGTACCTTAAAAATATAAAAATTAAACAAAACACAGTAAAAATATTCAATTCAACTACGAGCAGCACTCAAATGAAATGCGAAGAACTTCAAACGTTTTGCTTGTGGCTAAGACAACAGTTATAACATACCTAGAGTTTTTAAGCTCATTATCTAAGTCCTTCAAGACCTGAACTAGAGAGCTATGTCCTTGAACATGAACAGTAATGTGGGAAAACAAAAGTTTCTTAATTACAGCAAATGAAACATCATTTCCTCACCATCTCTGAGGGTAAATCCTAGAACAATAAACCCGCAGCTTGAGTCACAGTTCATTTCTTAACCTTGATAGCTTTCTGCAGAACAATCTTTTTTCTGTATTGCAGAAAGAAATTTCACACTCACTGTTCTATAAGACCCCAGTTTGGAGGGCTTTCATGATGAACAATATCAGTATAAAATGAAAATGCCACTTCTGCATCATTTTTTATTTAGCAATTCTGCAACCGCAAGATAGAAAGAATATAATAATGATTATTGAATGTCCCAATGTTACAGTATATCAGTTAACATTCAACTGTAGTACCCTAGCCTTCATTCTAAGTCTACAGGCTTGCATCGCAAATGCTTACATCCTTTTCTAAACTTTTTGTTATCTCATTCACAAAAGCTCAGCAGCAGCCTGAGAAATGTTAGCCATTTACACATTCTTAGCAACTGGAAAATTTCAATGTAGTACTTTTAAGTTCCAGAGAGCCAGTACTGTTTTAAATTATCCATTAGGATAAAAGATTATCAGCCTACTCAGGTGACAAAGCAATAACTACTTTAGTCTGAGTAAATCCAGTATCCTCCAAATTCTGTAACAAAAGAATTCCTGGTACATCAGACTTCTCTGTTTCATTACAGTGAGAAGCCATAGATTTATCCAGGACAGGTGACTTGTCTGTGTCAGAACAGACACCAAAATCTCCATAGCAGAACTGTGATTAGATCAAAACTGATTATACGTTTGAAAGAGAAATGTATGTGAAGCAGTAATAAGCTTATACCAGTTCACCATTTGCTGCACCTAGGTTATCTCTTTGGTATTGTTTAGCTTTGACAGACTTGTCAGACTGTGCTGCTATTGGTTGGAATAACAAAAAAAGTAGAAGTACCACTGCTTTTTCTAGATGAGCAAGTCTGTGTGATTCTGAGGCAGTCAAATATGCTACTGCCAATTCTTTTGGATGTCTTCTTGTGTTTTAAATGCATGCTACCTATACTGGTCACAATGTTTTAGCCTCTTTGGGAGAAGCATTCTTGCTCTTGCTTTACAATCTGAAACAGGGGCAATTAAACCTAAAAACAAAACATGGTACTGGAGAGTTAAACTTCGACATCAGTTTCCAGTGCTTGAACTGAAATGAGTTTAAGTTTGTATGTTTTGAATTATATCTACTTAGCCTGGCTCAGTGACACAGAGCACTGACAGTAATCCAAATGGCCAAGGTTCGATTACTGGCTCCAGCATCTGAGGTGCTAGGTGGTGGTGGTGGTTGGTGAAGGTGCATGGCTTGCTTGCCTCTCTGGGAGGGATGTGACCACTCAAAGGGACACAAGATAGTGCAATTTCCCTATTTGGGGTGAGGGAAACAACTACATGTGCTTAAAGTGAAGAGATAGGGCTGCCTGAGAGGAAATAACCATAGAGAAGTGAGGGGATGTCCGTCACTGCAGCCGATTACATGGCCTCTCCTTGTTGCTTTGCCACAAAGACAGCATACAAAAATCTCAGATTACTCCTGACAGCTGTCTGAATGATGCTCCCCTACTCCCTGATCACCCTCACTTTGGTTCCCAGGTAGTTAATAGGCATGCAGTCAAAGAGATTATATTGAGGAGCCTAGCCCAGATTCCCAATGGCCCAGAGCACTGTCTGCTAAAGTGCCTTACTCAGAGTCATGCAGTAGGTAAATGGATGCTGAGGGAATCAAATTCTGGACTATAGAATCTTCTGCACTAACTGTGATGGGGGACAAATGGACCAACTGGACAGGAGGGACACATGATCAACAGAGAATGAGGAGAAAAAATGGAAAAAAATCTATTTGTGGAATTTTGTGTTTTAGAATTCTACATCTGGACTTTTATCAACAGAATTATACCTGTACAATTCTGCCTTTGGAATTCTAGTTTTAGAAGCCTATTTTTAGGATTCTATCAATAAATGCCTGTGTTTAGAATTCTAGTATACCTAGGTGCTTAGAATTCTAGCATTATAGCTGGTGCTAATGGCCTACAAAGCTCCATATCCCACAGTTTTTCAATAAGGCATTTTCACATGAATATTTTGATTAACATTTGCTGCTATCTACTCCATTTCTTTTCTTTGTCATTGTTTGCACTTCCAGCTGTAGTCCTGCTTAGTATGCATGTGAGTCCTTACTTCATTAAAATAAGCAGTGGGTTATTGTTATATTACATACTGTGTATTATGCCATCTACCATCATTTGGGATATAGCTGTGACTGTTCATTTGCTAAAGAAATATGAGGAATAACTAGCTAGGATTAACCTTTTTATAAAAACTCACTAACTTCCTTCCTTCCCAACAGCATTTTATCATGCATCTTGGTGGACACTAGCTCACAATAACTTTTGTCTGGTGTGATTACCTTTACTTAAGCTATTTTTATTTCAGCACAATAGTGAATATTTTATCATTTCACAGATCATTCATTCAGAAGGGGTAAAGCTACACTGGTGCCAACCTTTTATTAAGATTTACTTGCAAGGTAAGCCTTGCTGATTACAAAGTGTATTTTTTTTATTATACTTAATCGCAAGGCAAACTTTGCTGATGCCAAAATCTGCTTCCATGTTTCAGGGCACTGTTTCTGTGTTTGAAGTCACACCAGGGCACTGTTCATAGGGTCACAGGTTAATAGGTAAGTACTAGGCTATCTGCCCGAGGGTATCTATAAGCCTAGCCAGAATGTGTTGGCTTTCGCCGCTCCTTAGATTAGTTCCCTGTGCTTCGGTCCAGCAGAGCCATTAGTTCCCTATGCCTCTGTCCAGCAGAGCCACTGCAGTGATCTCCATGGTAAATTTTCTGTTTTCCATCCACTCGTCAAGGTTTCTCTTGAAGAGTATTAGTGAGGGGCTCTGCCTAATGTAGATTAGAATCCTGTTTCAAAGCATGGGGAGTCAATGGGACAGGAATCTGTCCCTCCAGGACGTCCTATTTATCGTTGTGGTAAGGTTTAGATCCCTAGAGCGTGTGGCTCTTGGGGATTTGTTTTCTTTAGGTGGTGATGTCCATCAATTCTGGGTTGGACATGGCCTTGTATGTCAGGCAGAGATCACCTCTGAGTAAGTGGTATGCAACCGCGTACAGCTGGAGTTTCTTCATTCGGGCTGCATAGTGCATATGTTTGAGACCAGTAAACCTCTTGGTGAGGTACTTCTGTGGTCTTTCCAGATGTTGCAGATGTCTTGTGAGGTACATCCCAAATGGGGCATTGTACTCTATGATGGGTCTGATGAGTGATGAGTAGAGGGGCACAATAACCTCTTTTGTTTCAGATACGAACCCTTTGGTGATTAGGTGGGCCACAGAGAAGGATTTTCTAACCACCTTGGCAATATGATTATCAAAGGAGAGATTACTATCTACTTGGGTCCCCAGATCCCTTATTACATTTTCTGTATTTAGGGGACTACCACGTATGTGGTAGTTCATGGGTAGTTTGTTTTTTCCAAAGGGAATGACTATGCACTTTTTGGCATTTAGCTTGAGGCCATGATTTTGACACCAGGTATCTGTCTCAATGAGACTCTTCTGGAGGATGTCTGTATCAGCTGGAGGATGTCTGTATCAGCTGGAGAGTCAATTATGACCCCAGTTTGCAGTCGTCTGTGAACTTGGTCAGCCATAGTCCTCCTGTACTTGCCTGTACCTCTGAAAAGTATATACCGAACAGGAGGGGTCCCAGTACTGAGCCCTGGGGGACACCACTTCTAACTGGTTTAGAGTCAGACCGAGAACCTGCAACTCTCACCATGTGGGTTCTATCCGTGAGCCAATTCGCAACCCATCTCATGATGTAGGGGTTTATGTTCAGGCTGGTGAACTTGTGTATAATACTATAATGGGGAATGGTGTTAAAAGCCTTTGCGATGTCTAGGTAGGCTGTGTGGATCTCCTTTCCCTCCTCTAAAGCCTTGGTAACTGTCTCAAAGAAGTCCACCAGGTTTAGGAGGCATGATCTGCCCTTAACAAAGCCAAACTGGGTAGGGTCCAATGTTTGTAGGTTCCCAATGTCTCTGTTAATGAATTCCATCTTGATGCACTCCATAGCCTTGCAGACCAGGCTAGTCAGGCTTATAGAGCAATAGTTCCCAGGGTCTGTTGTGGCTCCAACTTTTTGGAGTGGGATAACTGCTGCTGTGCACCATAGTACGTAGCCTGTAGAGAGGCTGAGTTTGAACAGTGTGTTTAGGTGAGGGGTTAGTTCATTTTGGAGCTTGTGTAAGACACAGCCTGGGACACCATCTGGTCCCATTGAAGCTGTATTTTTGGCTTTGGATAGGGCTGTTTTAACCGTGTGTCAGTGATTGCTGGGGCACTACATTCTTCTGGTATGGTTATAGGCCCTTTAGGGGGTGAGAGAGGGGTGACATTTGTACTAAACCTGTCTGCCAGAATGTTGGCAATATCAGTCAGTTCAGTGTATTTTGTGCCATTCTGCACTAACTCAGTGCAGATCTGAGAGTTTCCACTTAGGTTCTTGACATAGCTAAAGAATGCTTTGTGGTTATCTTTGGAGTCTTTGGCAATTTTTCTTTCGAAGCTAGCCTTGGATGATTTTACCTCCGTACCATCATGCACCCACTTCAAAACTTTACTAAAAGTGCACCTAAAAACAAGCTGGCTATGTCCTTGCAACTCCCACTCTAATATCACCCACCCCATCCAACCACTACCTTTCTTTCCATTCCACTAACTACCTTGATTACAGCAAGCTCAGATGCTCATAAGCCTAGTACTTATTATACAGCAGCAACTTCTTATTGTAACATTTGTTAATGTCTGTTATGTACTTCACAGATAAAGATTCTAGTTGTCTACTGATGTACTATGTTCTTCATCTGTAAATATGTTGTAAGTAATTGCTATGTAAATTGTTAATCGCTATGTAATCAATGTAACTACTGTCTGTTTATTTTAACTGTGGAGCTTTTCTCCTCTGGCCTCCACTGAAAATGGACCTACATCCAGTCGGACACTCTCAGTCAACAAATGTAAATAAATAAAATAAATAAATTGCAGTTTCTTGCTGATACTGACCAGGGATGTCTCTCCTTCTTGGGATTTTACTCTTTTCTGCACTAATTTCCTCCTTCTATTGTATAGCTTCTTTATGGTAGGGGTCCACCAGACTGGTTTCCTTTTCTTGGAGGAATAAGTCTTGGTTTTGCCTGGGATAGGATGATCTATGCATTCTTGCAGGTGCTCATAGAGTGCCTTTGTAAGGGATTCAGCAGCTTGGACAGCATTGTCCTTTAGCATGGGGGCTGTGAACCTTTCCACCTCGGTCTTAAGTAACATGAAGTTTGCTTTTGAAAAGTTTTTCACGGTGGTTTCCTTGATTGGGGCTGGGGGCGGGATGTGGATATCCAGAGTGATTAGTCTATGGTCTGATCTAACCAGCGAGGGTTTGACCTCCGGTGTAGAACACCGGTCACCCATGTTGGTGATGACCAGGTCCAATATGTGTCACCTCTGGTGGGGGTGTTGACCAGTTGATCTAGTTCTCCCAGTTAATGTTTGGGTAATTGAAATCACCCAATATTAGGGCATTTGTTAGGACCTTCACATTTTCTAGTGTCTCCAGAAATGTGGAATGGGGGTCCTGGGTATGGTGGGTGATCTGTAGCAAGCTACAATTTGAATGGCAGTTTTGCCCATTGTTAGTTGCACATGGATGATCTCTGAGGAATTGTGCTGTGCCACCAACCTGAAGGTGTGGGTATCCTTGATGAATATGGATACACCCCCACCTTTTGTGTTTCGGTCTGGGTTCTGTGGCCGAAAAGTATGGTATGAGTTACAGCCTGGTAGTGCTGGGGTGCTCTCTGGAGCCTTAAACCAGGTTTCTGTTATTGCACAGATATCAATGTTCTCCATACTGAGGAGTGCCTACTGTGCATGTATTTTGAGGTTTAGACTTCTGGCGTTGAATAGCATTATGCTCAGTTTTTAGTTACTTGTGCTATTTAGGGTGGTGGGTTTGTCTTTTCAGCTTTGAAGTCATACCACAGCTGCCCACATAAATGACATACTGCCTTTTCTTTGAATTGGAGTCAGCACTGCAAATGCCCAAGAATGAAATTCTGGCTTTGAATTGAAGTCAGTATTCTAACTGCCTGTGCGACTGAACTGAAATTAGTACCAGGACACCTGTGACTTCAATGGAACTATCAGCATCATCCACCTGTGTGCCTTATCACCTTCTGAGCTTTTTACATGGATCTGGTAAGAAGCAGATAGGGGTGTGTGCATGTAGTGTGTGTGTGTGTGTGTGTGTGTGTGTGTGTGTGTGTGTGTGTGTGTGTGTGTGTGTGCGTGTGCGTGTGTGTGTGTGTGTGTGTGTGTGTGTGTGTGTGTGTGTGTGTGTGTTATGAATTATAGCCAAGACACTTACAGAGAGTTTGTACGTGTGTTTCTGTAAATTTATTTAAAGGAGTTTATAACCAAGTATGTACTTGTTTATTAACAGAAATACATACATTTTTGACCTCTAGCCTAAATGGTAAAAATACTACTGTCTTGTTAACTAACTTGCTTAAAGACACACGGTAGGCAAAAGGAGGTAGAAAGATTCAAACCTGCACTCTTGATTCTAAGCAGTAGCTCATTAAGAGCTTAGAGTCTTAATCATCTGCACCAGCTGCTAGACCTTGGTAACTTCATCAACTTTCTGATAAATTAATAAGGATTTTATAGTCTATAAATAGTAACAGTCCTAAGAATTTCAAAGTTTCTGTTTAGAAACGGCATGCTAATGCAAAATCTATTGTTCATTTATTTTTTTTTTTTATGTGAACTGTAGTAATCTGCCTCCTATCTGTCTCTGATTTTGAAAACCATTTCTGAATTTGCCTCACATATGTCTGTCCCTCATTAACTTCTTTTTTGTTTTGGTTAATAACTGAGGATTACATTTATTCAATTATGCTAGCATTAGAGTTTCATAATTCGTATTGTTCAGAAAATGCATATCCATGCAGCATCTGTTGTTTTATTAACTTTTTAAGTGAATTAGAGTTGTAGGACAGTTAGGGCTTTGAGCTGCTAATCAACAGCTTCATGTAGTCAAAAGTACAGGTTTGAATCCTTCCATCTCAATGTTCTACTGCGTGACCTTGAGCAAGTCTCTTGACCAGGCAGAGCTTCTTGGTCACTTCTGAAAAGAACACTTTGCTCATTGGGCTTTCCTGGGTAACATCATCATCTTCTTTTGGCTGTTCCCATTAGGGGTCATTACAGCGGATCATCTGTTTCCATTTATTCCTGTCCTCTGCATCTTCCTCTGCCACACCAACCACCTGCATGTCCTCTCTCACCACATCCATAAACCTTATCTTAGGCCTTCCTCTTTTCCTGTTACCTGGTAGCTTCATCCTTAGCAATTTTTTCCCAACATACTCAGCATCCCTCCTCAGCACATGTCCAAACCAACGTAATCTTGCCTCTCTGGCTTTGTCTCCAAACCTTCCAACCTGGGCTGTCCCTCTAATATACTTCTTCCTAATCCTGTCCATTCTCATCACACCCAGTGCAAATCTTAATATCTTTAACTCTGCCACATCCAGCTCAAAGTCCTGCCTTTTTGTCAGTGCCACTGTCTCCAACCCATATAACACAGCTGGCCTCACTACCCTCTTGTAGACCTTCCCTTTCACTCTTACTGGTACTCATCTGTCACAAATCACTCCTGACACTCTTCTCTACCCACTCCATCCTGCCTGTACTCTCTTCGTCACCTCTCTTCCACACTTACCATTACTCTGAACTATTAATCCCAAGTATTTAAACTCATCCACCTTCACCACCTCTACTCCCTGCATCTTCACCACTCCTCTATCCTCCCTCTTATTCACACACATATATTCTGTCTTAGTCCTGCTGACCTTCAGTCCTATTCTCTTTAGAGCATATCTCCATCTCTCCAGGGTCTCCTCCACCTGTTCCCTACTCTCACTATAGATCACAATGTCATCTGCAAACATCATAGTCCACGGGGACTCCTGCCTGATCTCGTCTGTCAAACTGTCCATCACCATTGAAAATAACAAAGGACTCACAGCTATCCTTGATGTAATCCTACCTCCACCTTAAACGCATTCATCACTCCCACCACAGACCTCACCGCTGTCAAACTACCCTTGTACATATCCTGTACCACTCTTACATACTCCTCTGACACTCCCGACTTCCTCATACAATACCACAACTCCTCTCTAGGCACCCTGTCATATGCTTTCTCTAAGTCTACAAAAACACAATGCAACTCCTTCTGACCTTCTTTGTACTTCTCCATCAACACTCTCAGAGCAAACATCGCATCTGTAGTGCTCTTTCCCGGCATGAAACCATACTGCTGATCACTAATTATCACCTCCCTTCTTAACCTAGCTTCTACTACTCTTTCCCATAACTTCATGCTGTGACTGATCAATTTAATCCCTCTGTAGTTACTACAGATCTGCACATCACTCTTATTCTTAACAATCTGTACCAAAACACTTTTTCTCCATTCCTCAGGCATCCTCTCACTTTCCAAGATTTCATTAAACAATCTGGTTCAAAACTCCACTGATATTTCACCTAAACACCTCCATGCTTCCACAGGTATGTCATCTGGACCAACATCCTTTCCATTCTTCATCTTCTTCATAGTTATCCTTACATCCTCCTTGCTAATCCATTGTACTTCATGATTCACTATCCCCACATCATCCAACCTTCTCTCCCTCTCATTCTCTTCATTCATCAACCCCTCAAAGTACTCTTTCCATCTCAACACACTCTCCTCACTTGTGAGTATGTTTCCCTCATTATCCTTTATCACCTTTACCTGCTGCACATCCTTCCTAGCTCGGTCCCTCTGTCTAGCCAATTGGTACAGGTCCTTTTCTCCCTCCTTAGTGTCCAGCCTTTTATACAACTCTTCATATGCCTTATCCTTTGCCACCTCTCTCTTTGCCATGCACCTCATCTCCTTATACTCCTGTCTACTTTCTTCATCTCTCTGGCAATCCCACTTCTTCTTTGCCAACCTCTTTCTCTGTATACTCTCCTGCACTTCCTCATTCCACCACCATGTCTCCTTGTTGTCCTTCCTCTGTCCAGATGTCATACCAAGCACCTTTCTAGCTGTCTCCCTTACTAGCTCTACTGTAGTTACCCAGCTATTCGGTAACTCTTCACTGCCACCCAGTGCCTGTCTTAACTCTTCCCTGAACATCATCTCACTATTACCCTTTTTCAATTTCCACCATTTGATCCTTGCTGCTGCCCTCACACTCCTCCTCCTCTTCTTGATCACCAACATCATCCTACAAACCACCATCCTATGCTGCCTAGCTACACTTTCCCCGGTCACCACTTTACAGTCTCCAATCTCCTTCAAGCTGGCCCTCCTACATAAGATATAATCCACCTGTGTGCATCTTCCTCCACTCTTGTATGTCACCCTATGCTCCTCCCTCTTGTTAAAATACGTATTCACCACAGACATGTCCATCCTTTTCGCAAAATCCACTACCATCTGACCTTCTGTATTCCTTTAACACCATACCTACCCATCACTTCCTCATCCCCTCTGTTCCCTTCACCAACATGCCCATTGAAATCTGCTCCAATCACCAATCTCTCACCCTTGGGTACAGTCATCACCACTTCATCCAACTCACTCCAAAAATTTTCTTTCTCATTCATCGCACACCCAACTTGTGGAGCATATGCACTAACAACATATATCATTACACCATCAATTTCTGCCTTGATAAACCTCACTCTATCCACACTCTTTTCACCTCCACAACACTCTTAGCATACTGTTCCTTCAGGATAACACCTACACCATTTCTCCTCCCATCCACACCATGATAAAACAATTTGAACCCACCTCCGATACACCTAGACTTACTCCCCTTCCATCTGGTCTCTTGCACACACAATATACCAACCTTCCTTCTGTCCATCAAATCAGCTAGCTCTCACCCTATACCAGTCATATTGCTAACATTCAAAGTTCCGACCCTCACTACCACAGTCCTAGTCTTTCTCCTCTCTTCCTGCCTTCGGCCATGCCCTCCGCCTCTTCTCCTCCTTCGGCCAACAGTAGCCCAATTTCCACCAGCATCCTGTTGGCTAACAGTACTGGTGGCGGTCGTTGTTAACCCGGGCCTCGACTGATCCGGTATGTAAATATTTACTGGTATCCGCATGAATTATTTGGTGACGTTTTATGCCGGATGCCCTTCCTGACGCAACCCTCCCCATTTATCTGGGCTTGGGACCGGCACAAAAAAAATGCACTGGCTTGTGCATCCCCAGTGGCTTTCCTGGGTAACAAATAAAATAAAATAATATTTTAATTGTGTGTTCCCTTGTTATTTTTGGCTTTGCACAGAATTCTTGAGAAAAGCAGTTGATAGATATTTTTATCTATTCCATGTAACATTTGTGGCTTTCTGGTAGCAGTTATGGATTACAGGCACTAAATAATGACAGTTATGTTTTTCAGTCTCTGCATCCTTCAAAAATGCTCTGCTAATGTGAAGATTCTTATTTTAAATTTCTAAGTATATAAGAGAAACAAAATCTTTTCCTGGTTTGTTTTTTTTTTTTTGGCTCTGATTCTTCCTGAAAAAATTATTTTTTTTAGTTTTCAAAAAACAAGCAATCTCCGTGGTATCCCCGAAGTCTCAAAACAACCCACTAAAGTGTAGTGGGTCTAAAAACAAAACAGTGTAAGAAACTTCTCTGTGTGGAAGATTTTCAGTCCATATATTTCTAGTTAATCACTGTATATTAATCAGATCAGACAATAGTAGCAGAAGTAGCGAACGTAAACTCGTCAAGTCAAAAAGTAATAATAGAAAATATATAATTCTACAGCATTACTAAGTATTCAAAAGTAATCCAAGCAAGGCAGGCAGTCTGTTTCCAGTCGAAAATCCTTTATTAAGTACACAGACAAGTGATCCAAGTAAAACAAAAATAGAGTAATAATTTCCTCACAAGCTTTCTAAATATATATATACTTTTTATCAGGCATGGGAGTGGTTTATTGTGCTGCAGCACATATATCATCCATTGACAATCTGGCTTGGTAGGCTGTGGATGTGGAAACAGCCCGAGTAGAGTGAGCTTTTACCAGAAATGGCAGTTTTTTACCTCCTGCTTGATAGATGAAAGAGATACAACTAGCTATCCATCTAGACAGTGTGACCTTGGATACCAGGGAACCCATTCGGTTTTCCGAAAAGGAGACAAAAAGTTGGTCAGACTTCCGGATATCTTTTGTTCGGTGTAGATAGAAGCGTAATTGTCTATGTACATCCAATTGGTGAAATCTAAATTCTGCCTTGTTAGAAAAGTAGGGGAAGAAAACAGGCAGCTCAATGGACTGATTTATGTTAAGACACGGAAGCCACTTTAGGAAGGAACGAGGGGTTTGGTCTAAGAGAGACCCTGTCTTTATGGAAGATTAAATATGGAGGTTTGATAGAGAGGGCTTGAATTTCTGAAACTCGCCTTGCTGAGGTGACTGCTGTTAAGAAGGCTGTTTTCCATGTCAAGAATTTCAATTCGCAGGTAGCTGCAGGCTCAAAGGGTGGTAGAGTAAGGGCTTGTAGAACAAAATTGAGATCCCAGGGCATGATAGGTTCGGACACCGGGGGACGAAGCAACAGAGTACCTTTGAGGAATGCTTTGCATAGTCTATGTGCCATGAGACTAGGTTCATTTGCTACGTGGAAATTAGATATCGCCGCCAGTTGAACTTTGATGGTGGCTGATGCAGACCCCTGATGGAAAAGCATAGACAAGAACTCCAGAACTGAATCTATTGGAGCTGTGTAAGGATAAATCCCTCTGGTATGTGCCCAGATAGAGAACCTTTTCCATTTACTAGAATAAATCTTTCTAGTGGATGGTTTATGAGAGGACGATAATATATGGACCACTTCCGGTGAAAAATTAGGAAGTCTGACTAACGATGGAAGTGGAGTAGCCAGGCTGTCAACTGGAGAGTCATCAGGGAGGGGTGGAACTGTCCCGACATGTGTGTCAGTAAATCTGGTTGAGGGTCCAGAGTCCAGGGAGTGTCCACAGTGAACTGCTGAAGAAAGGGGAACCAAACCTGATGAGGCCAGTGTGGAGCAATCAAAATAATTCTGCTTCCCAAGAATTGTGCTTTCTGAATCACCTTTGACAGCAGGGAAAACGGAGGGAAAGCATAAAGCAGACCGGAGGGCCAATCATGAACCAGAACGTCCCTGGGTAACTCCCCCTGTGGGGGGATTAGTGTGAAGTAGTTGCTGCATTTCGCATTGAGAGGGCTGGCAAAAAGGTTGCAGCAAGGCTGACCCCATCTGCTGAAGATTCGCTCTGTAACCAGGCGATTCAGGGACCACTCGTAAGGCATCAGGATAGCTCTGCTTAGCCTGTCCGCAATCACGTTGGACTTCCCGGGAATGTGCGTTGCCACCAGAAACTGTTGGGAAGCTACTGCCCAATGCCACACTCACATGGCCTCTCTGCACAGAGGGTAAGACCGGGTTCCCCCTTGCTTGTTGAGATACCACACTACTGACATGTTGTCTGAGTGTATAGCAATCGTCCCTAGAGGAAGAACACTCTGAAGTGCCTGCAATGCAAGAAGCACTGCTCTCATCTCTGGGACGTTTATATGCAAGTGTATCTCGTGTTCTTGCCATGTGCCCTGGACTGTCCTGCCAAGATAATGCCCCCCACTCCATCTGGGAGGCATCCGTGGTCACCGTGGCAATCGGGATGGGTGGAACGAAGGGCTTTCCCCCATTCAAATTTTTGGTGCACAGCCACCAACTGAGGTCCTGTCCATGAGTAAGATGGGATGAGACAGTGGGAGTCTTTGGAGAGACCATTGAACAAAGAGGAGCCATTGGAGAATTCTCATGTGTAATCTCGCTAGAGGGACCAACATGATTGTTGCTGCCATGGTCCCTAGGAGTTGGAGAACCCATCTTGCCTTCGCTTGTCTCAGGGGCATCAACATGTGTATCTGTTGTTGTAATACTCTGATCCTTTCTTGTGGTAAAAATGCTCGCATTCAAATGGTGTCTAATTCTGCTCCTATAAAGGTGACACGCTGTGAGGGCAATAAGGCAGATTTTTCCCAATTTATTGTTATACCCAACTGGAGACATAGATTGATGATAGCGTCTCTGGTTTGAACTAGTTGATGCCTGGTGGGAGCGGTAAGGAGCCAGTCATCCAGATACAGAAACACCTGGAATCCCTGACGTTTCAAGTGAGCCGTTACCACCGCCATACACTTGGTGAACACCCTGGGGGCTTGTGGTGAGACCAAAGGGCAGGGCTCGAAACTGGAAGTGACTGGCTCCCAGCCGGAAGCATAGGTGACTCCTTGATGCTCTGTCCATTTTCACATGATAGCAGGCATCCTTGAGGTCGATGGAGCACATCCATACCTCCTCTCCCAACAATGGGAGAATCAATTGTAGTGTGACCATATGGAACTTGGACTTGTGTACGTAATTGTTGAGTTGGCTGAGATCTAGTATGGGTCTCAGGTCCCCTGTTCTTTTCAGCACCAAAAAGAATCTTGAGTAAGTCCCTAATCCGATTTGGTCTGAGGGGACGTGCTGGATAGCTCCTTTTTCTAGCAGCTGCGAGACCTCTGAGGCTGCTTGATCCCTTTGACTGGGTGGTACGTCTGGGATTTTTCTGATTGGCAGGGGTACTGAGGAGAATGGAATGAGGTAATCTCCAGAAATTATTCGTAATACCCATCGGTCCTGGGTAATGCTTTCCCAGGCTTCCGGATATAAGGAAATTCAACCCCCGACTGGCTCCGGATAAGCACAGTCGGGCACACCCTCAGGAATGAGAGTACAGAGAACCACGGAAGGAGTCACGGTCTCCCAAATTGCGGGGGCCCCCTCTACCTCTGGGGCGATGTCTTCCTGAATAACGCCCCCTCCCCTGCCTCTGGAGGGGGGTTCACCTTGTGTGGCAGGAAAAAACCTCTGTGATTTCTTGAACCAGAACCCCCCCCCCAACTGGGCCTTGGGATAAGGCCTAGAAGGAAGGGAAAAATGGACCCCTACGGCAGACAGGATCTTTCCCTCTTGCTCGCACCTGGTGAGGGTGTCTTTCACTTTGGTTCCAAACAGGGAGAAACCATCAAAGGGGGCGTCAGTCAAGGAAGACTTGAAGGCCTCCGCAAAGTGACACAGGTGCAGCCAGGCTTGCCTCCTAAGGGTGACCCCTGAGCTTGCTGCCCTACTCGCTCCCTCAGCTGCATACAAAATGAGCCGCATGGATGAGTTGACAATGGAGTTCAGGGTAGCAACCTGGGTGTTAACCGTCTGAGCCACCGCCTCAGGAACGTTACCCGCAAGAGTATCTCCTAACACTTTGAGGAGATCTCTCTGGAGCTGAGTGAAGTGAGACAAGTAACTCAGTGACTGTAATGTAAAGGTCACTGACGAGAGGGTACACTTCACGTACCGGTCCATGGTCCTAGACTCCTTGTTAGGAGGATGGACGGATGAAGAAGACTCTGCTACTTCCTTCTGGGTGGCTGGCGCCACCACCATGGCATCTACAGGAACTCCTTTAGACAGAAACTCTTTGCCCTGGGGGGGCAGAAAGAAACTTCTTGGGACACGTGGGCACGGGCTCCACAGAATCAGGGTTCTCCCACACTCTTCAACAAATCAGGTCAAGGAGTTCGTCGAAGGGTGGAGACACCCAGGAAGCGGACGGTTGAGCGCCAAAAGCCTTAAGGAATACTGACTCCTCCTCGGAAGGGGCTTTGGAAGGCCAGTCACCTCTATGTTTCAGTATCTCCAGGATATCGGAGAAGGAAACATCATCAGAGGATGACTTGGGGGACCCCTCCAATTCCTCGAGGTCAGTATCAGAGGTGAGGGACTCATCTTGGGAGTCTATGTGCTTCCTCTTACACGTTTTCTTTCTGGGGGGCTCCTCAGGCACCAACTCTGACGGACCCTCAGAAACTTGGGGACCACTCGTGGGTGTATCCCTAGGCTCTGGTGCTCTGCTGTCCATGGATGGGTGGTGAACAGAAGCCCTCACCGGAGTGGTGGGTGACAGAGTGACTGACCCGCCTGATGTAGCTGATGATCTGGCCAGCGCGGTCCACATAGCCTCCAAGGCCGCCCCCCCTCCAAGTCCGAGGAGCGACCAGTCTCTGAGGCCATGACAGGAGTCGGAGTTCCCCGAGCCGAAGCACCGAGAGGGAGACTCAGAACCGAAATAAGTCCCGAGATGTCCCCCTCGGGCCCGACCGAAGAGTCCCGAGTCCCAAACCCTGAGGACGGAGCCAACGGGGTCGGAGCCGATGCTGGTACCGATGGAGCCAAATGGGGCATCTGAGCCGGCCTAGAAACATCACGGGGAGCGGAACACTCTGGCTCCGAAGACAGAGTTGCGCTCGGAGGAGGAATGATCAAAGAAGGTGTCAGGACGGGCTCCGGAGCCGACTGGGTCGGAGCCGAAAACAATTTCGCCAAAACCGGTGACTGGAGGAGCCTCTGAACCACCCTATCCACATCCACATCCGAAAGGGTCCTGGAGGATTTGGAGGACAGGGATGGAGAATGCGATCTCCTCTCAGGAGAAGTAGGTTTGAGACTGGGCGATCGGCTCCTAGGAGGTTCCAATACAATTGGAGCCGACGCCGGTTCCATAGATACCGATCCTTCCTGCGGCTCCAAGGACAGTGGCGCTGAGGAGGTCGATGCAGTTTTAGACATTTTCTCCGGTGGCTCCGATGAAGCTGACAGAGCCGGAGATCTCTTTTTTGACTTGCCAGATTTAGACTTGCCAATGGAAGCTGAATCCATAGCCTCTTCAAAAGAGGGTTTTAATAGTCCCTTTAAGATTAGCTTATTCTTTCTCTCTTGGAGAACTCTAGGGCTGAACACATGGCAAAAGCTGCAGGATTCCTGCAGATGGATGGCTCCTAAGCAGTAGACACAAATGGAATGCCCATTGGTTATGGACATTTTGTACCCACAATTTGAGCACTTTTTAATTCCCGAAGGTTTATGCTCCTTCGTATCCTTAGACATTTTAACTACTGCACCCACAACACAAACCAAGTCAGAACAAGAACAGGCATTCACTCTAAAAGGCGAGAACAACACTGAGGTAACCAACACCAAAAACAGCGATCAAACGCACACAAACTCTAGCACAATTTTAAACAATGGCACACAAGGAGAGGTTAGCCAAAACCTCTAATTTAAATGGTTTGGGTGAACACAGAAGGAAACAGAGGAGAACTAGGCCCTCTAACTGAAACAGGCCTAGCCTGGGGAGCAGGAAGAGGGATACAGCACAAAAAACTCACAATCACAAAGCCTAACACACCAGACAAAATTAGACAGATTAAACGATAGCTATGAAAATAGCTTTTGACTGAATCAAACTTCTCTAAAATCAAGAAAAGACGGTACTTAGCCACAGCCAAGCGAGACCACGTCCTAGCTACACGAATGGCAAATGAGATCTGGGGATATGGAGCAGTGCACCATGGGATACCTGCTTAGCCCATCCAATGAGAGACTTCGAGCTAGTAAAATCGGCCGAGTCGGAGCCGATATTTGGCTCTGAACCCACGGGTAGGAATGTAGGTGAGATAGGACTACATAACATTGATTCATTAAATAATGCTTGTAGAAAGTTATTAATGCCATTCCAAAATGGCTTAATTTTAACACAATCAAAGAAAATGTGGTTTTAATCTGCATTGTGTACTTGCTCACATCTCCAACATATTCCTTTTATGGAAGAACTAATTTTACTGATTCTATCTGGGGTTAAGAATGCTCTGTGCAAACATTTCCAATTAAAAACTTTCCAGTATTGTGTAAATGTTGTTGTGTCTTTTGGCTTTTCCCGGTTAGGGGTCGCCACAGCGGAACTCTGGTCCGCTAATGATTGGCAGTTGATTTTTACGTACCGAGTTACCAGCTCTGCCGCACAACCTTTAACGAAGGTACGCCCATTCACGCATGTCTCCACGCAGAAGACGCTCTAGCTGAGAATCGAACCGGACAGAGTCTTATGTGAGGCGACAATGCTACCGCAGCACCACCACCGCAGTATAGCACGAGCTGCCACTGAAAGGATGTATATTTTATTGATAATAAGATATTTGTTTTAATATCTTCAGTTAACTGTATTGTGTCCTTTTGTTATATATTTCCAGTATGAGGTTTTGGGTGTTGTTTTATAGTTTATCAATATTTTGTAAAATTTTGAAATACTGTTTCCCGTGTCAAAGTCATTATATATTATTTCATATATGTATTTCGTAAATTTAGGTATTTCTTTAAATGAAGAATTGTTAATTATTCTACTTAAAGCTTGCAAATATGACATAATACTCTGTAAAGTTAGCCAGTCCTTTTGTGGAATTTTGTATGTTGTTTTTATTACTTGCATATCTAAAACTTTTAGTTGTTTGATACATTGGAGACAACAAACAAATCCTTTCTGTTCCCAGGAATTAATAATTTCTCTATATATTTTATGTGGAAAGGTCTTTGTGACTATAAATGGTGATGAAAGATCAAACCAGATTTTTAAATCTATATTTGCATTAATAATTTTCCTAAATGAGTCAATATAATAATTAATCATACGAGTTTTAGTGGGTTTAGTTATGTTATATTGCATATTAGTACATAATATGTGCCATGGCAAATTGTTTTTATTTGAAATTTTTTTTGTAAATCAAATTCATTTATTGATATTACAGTCAGTAATTCTTTCGAATTTGCAGAGTAATTTGGACTTATCCAGTCTGAGATTGTTTTAGATAGTGATGCTTTTATATATGTTTTTATACCAGGAAAGTTTAATCCTCCCTGTTTCCATGGTCTGATATGATGCATTAAAGCTTTTCTGTTTCTTTTGGGAAACCATAACAAATTTATTAGGCATGAATTTATTTCCTTAAGTATATTCCTTTCTGGTAGCAGTTGTACTGCCAAGACTATATATAGGATTTTGGGCAATAAAACAATTTTTATTAACTGTAGTCTATCTTCAAATGTTAATATTATTTTGTTCCATGTTTCCACAGAGATTTTAATTGTATTGATATTACTATAGCTTTTTTAGACTAATTCATTATCTTTGCATAACTCAATTTCTAGATATTTTAAGGTAGATTCTTGTTTCCCCTAGCTTTAGCTAATTCCACAGAAAATGCAGATTTTGTAGAGTTTCTGTGATTTAAAAAGCTTGTTTCAGCTACATATTGTACTTATTTTACTGTCTGCACTTTAACAAAGTCATTTTTGTGTTTAAATTACCTGTTTAACTGTTGTAGGCTATACACTCAAGTGTGATAGCCATTTTTGTGCATTTAAAGTGTTTTTTGATTGTATCTGCTTTATTTTCTGAAAAAAACAAAAAAATATTTTTTTCCCGCCTTTCTAAGCTAGTATAGTCCAGTTTTTAGGTTAGTTCTGAATTCAGGGCTGTGTTACAAGTTTCTGTGTTTGCCCATACCTTACTTGGATAGAAGGACGTTTCTCTGTTCACCTGTGAGAGAGGGGAGCTTCGAGCAGCCTATCTGTCCCTGGGGGAGTGGTTTCATCCCAGAAATTAGTAGTTTATTGTCCATTTTGGGCTAAATTTATCTCTCTTTCATTTCCCTGCTATAAAACCTGCATTTGCACGGTTTTGCACACTGGGCAGCACCGGTTAGCTAGGGTACAACTATTCCCAGCTCCACAAAGTCTACTCTTCAATTTTTCCCATGGAACTAGACAAACGTTCAACTTAAGCACTCAAACCATTCACTTCTCAGCCCGGCACTTGCTCAAAACCCATAGCAAGCACTAATAAACCTCAGCACTAGATCCCCCATTTACTACAGAGAAGGACAAGGCTCTCTATTCGACCTTACCAGCCAATCAGTAAAACAGTGCACTGTACCTATCCAGGCATGTCCAAGGGGCAGTTTTAGGTGTACTCTCTGGTCCAAATGGTGAATCTGGGCATTTTAAGGCAATGTTACAACTGCCTCATGTACACAGACAACCCTCTCCTCCTACCACTAAACACTAATACATGCAAGAGATGCAATTATACAGCCAAACTGGAGGCTAAGCTCAATCAACCCAAGACTGGACCAGGTAGTCAAGAGGAGAAGGGAATTACTTGCATCACACCACCAGTCTCACATAGACCTATGAAACCAGCACCAGCAAAAAACACACATAAATACACAAAAACATACTTGGAGGCTCTAAATAAAAATCTGCAAAAGCAACAGAGATCTCCAAAGCAGACATCCAAGCAACTTCCACCCCCCAACACAAACCATGAAACACATACTTCACAAAACCAGTGTGCTATGCAATCACAGCCCTTAAGGCAAAATAACATACTCAACACACTAGTAATAGGTGACTCTATAGCCAGGCACACTGATGTCCCACTGACTAGGCTGAATAAGCAGAATGTTACTGTTAACTGCCTGTCAAGTGCCAGGATCCACCATATAAAACAAGCACTCAAGTCACTCCAGAACAAGTACAAATATGACTCTGTCATTGTCCATGTTGGTGTGAATGACCTGAGCCGTACCTCCCTGGACTACATGAAAAGAGACATGGAGGAGCTCTCTGATCACCTAGCCCAGGCCGGTATGACCCTGACCCTGAGTAGCATCCTGCCCTCACCAAAAATGATACCAAGGTATAAAAAAAAATTATCAATTTCAACAACTGGCTAAGCTTCTGGTCTCATTCAAAGGGGATCCGGTGTCTGTCAGCCTGGGATGACATGCTCAACAAGCCACGCTGCTTCGGTAGAGACAGCTTGCACCTGTCACCATTAGGCTTTCGAATACTGGCCAAGGTTCTTACCACCACCTTAGTGCCTTTTTTAGACAAGGCTCAAAAGACAAACCCACCACCATAAATAGCACAAGTGACAAAAAACTGAAGGTAATGCTACTCAATGCCAGAAGTCTAAACCTCAAAATGCATGCACTCGAGGCACGTTTCAGTATGGAGAAAATCGATATATGTGCAGTAACAGAAACCTGGTTTAAGGCTCCAGAGAGCACCCCAACACTACCAGGCTACAACTCATACCATATTTTTCAGCCACAAAACCTGGACCGAAATACAAAAGGCAGGGGCGTATCCATATTCATAAAGGATACCCACACCTCCAGGTTAGTTGCACAGCACGATGCTTCAGAGATCATCCACGTGCAACTAACAATGGGCAAAACTGCAATTCAAATTGTAGCTTGCGACAGATCACCCACCATGTCCCAGGACCCCCACTCTGCATTTCTGGAAACATAAATGTCCTACCAAACACCCTGATATTGTGTGACTTCAGTTACCCAAACATTAACTGGTAGAAGTACTCAAGTACTAACTCTCTTGCCCAACATTTCCTAGAATTTATAAACTCAAATGCTCTGGATCAACTGGCCAACACCCCCACCAGAGGAGACAACACATTGGACCTGGTCATCACCAACATAGACGACTGATGTTCCACACCATAGGTCAACCCCTCGTTGGTTAGATCTGACCATAAACTAATCACTCTGGATATACACATTCCGCCCCCACACCCAGTCAAAGAAACCACTGTGAAAAACTTTTCAAAAGCAAACTTCACGTTACTTAAGACCGAGGTGGAAAGTTTCAAAGCCCCTGTGCTAAAGGATAATGCTGTCCAAGCTGCAAAATCCTTTACTAATGCACTCTACGGGCACCTACAAGAATGTATGGATCGTGCTATCCAAAGCAAAAGCATGACTCACCATCTCTGCCTGACATACAAGGCCATGTCCAACCCAGAATTGATGTACATGCTTCACCTAAAGAAAATCATATCCCCTCGAGCCACACGCTCTAAGGATCTAAACCTCACCACAACAATAAATAGGATGCACTGGAGGGATAGATTCCTGTCCCAGCGATTTCCCATGCTCCGGAACAAGATTCCAATCTACATTAAGCAGAGCTCCTCGCTAACCCTCTTCAAGAGAAACCTTGATGAGTGGATGGGAAACAGTTTACCCCGGGGATCACTTCAGTGGGTCTGCTGGACAGAGGCACAGGGAACTAATCTAAGGGGGTGGCAAAAGCCAACAGATTCCAGCTAGGCTTATAAATGCATTCAGGCAGATAGCCTAGTACCTACCTATGAATCTATGAACCTTTGTGATCCCCCTTAGTCTGCAGTTTGTTTTTTTATTTAAAAATAAAAATTTTGATTTATTGAAACTGAGTCCTGAAGTCATGTGAAATTTGTCAATTAATATATCTAACTCTTCTAATGTCTCTTTTGTATTAGATAATGTTAGTAATATGTCATCAATAAATAGCATTACTTTTGAATTGTATTGTTCTTAAACATTTATTCCTTTGATTTTTATATTGTTACGAATTGAATCTGCCAATATTTCAATAGCCAGAATAAATAGAATTGGTGACATGGGACATCCTTGCTTAGTGCCTTTTGTTATATGTATAGATTCAGAGGTAAAAGGACCTAACTTGACATACGCTAAATTATTTGTGTATATATATATATATATATATATATATATATATATATTCTTTAATAGATGAAAAAAGGATGCAGGAAATTCAAATAACATTAGGATTTTGAATAAATAGTCCTAATTTAGAGAATCAAAGGCTTTCTCTATATCTAAGTCAATTCTGAGTGTTTATTTTCTTTATTAACATAATCCATAAGAGAAATTATCTTTTTAATATTGTCACGTGTGTGTCTATGATATATAAATCCAGTTTGATCATTTATTCTTTTGGATAGTGGTATTTTCATACTGTTAGTTAATATTGTCATAAATATCTTATAATCATTATTTAATAATGATATAGGTCTATATGAGGTACAGAGGTTTGGGGATTTGTTTTCCTTTAGGATTGGTGTGATTACGGAATATTTCCAAGAGGGTGGTATTAAAGCTTGTGAGTGAATTTCTAATAGAGTATTATGGAAGAGGGATAGTATCTTTGAAGGAAAAAGTTTATATATTTCCATAATTATGCCATCTATACCTGGAGCTTTATTATTTTTACCCTCTTTTATTGTATCTGTAATTTCTTTGTAGGATATGGGTACTTGCAGACCGACTTTTTAATTTTTCTGGTATTTTTTTTAATATTAGAACATTTTTCATCTAGATTTAATTGATCAATATGTATATTTTCTTTTTGGAAATGTTCCATATAGTGATTTCTGTAGGCATCAAGAATGTGCACTATATCCGAGACATGTTTCCCTTTCTTTTCATGGAAGATAATTTTAATGTTATTAGCTTTTGATTGTATTTTGATTATTATGGATAAATTATGTAGATATTTGGGAGAAGTGGCCAAGGTATTAATTTTTAGTTTTTCTAAAGCTAAACTAGTTTTATGTGTTATAATTTTGTTGTATATATTGCTTAATACTTCTACTTTCTTTTTCATCTCCAAATGATTTTGATTTTTTTTTTCAGCTTTTACTAACAAAAGTTTGGATTGTAGAGCTAATAATTCAGAATCCCATTCCCTGATTTTTTTTATACCAAGTTAGGGTTTTACCATATATGTAAGCTTTTAATAAGTCTCATATCATTATTTTATTTATCTCTGTGGTGTAATTAATATCTAAGAAAAACTGTAATTCAGATAATAATCAGGGTTTGAACTCTTTAATTTTAGTTATATATGCTAGAATTCTGGAGTTAAAGATTAATGGTTTGTACCCATTTTAAAGTTTTAGTATCAATGAATTGTGGTCTGAAAAGGGGCAGGGAGTGATTAAGAAATGAGTGTAAGTCATGGGCAGCAAATATTTTATCTATTTTAGTTTGGGTACCAAATCTTTGATCTTGATGGGGAAACAACAAAGATTTATTTTCTTTAAATTTGAAAGTATCTACAAGATGAAATGATTCTACCCACTTGTTTAAAGCTTTTGATACGGCAGATGTACACAGCGGTCTTCTATATGTAGTTTCAGAAATATCAAATATACAGTTAAAATCTCCTCCTAATATTAAGTTGCCCTTATAATTATTGGAAATGAAATCCAAGTGTTTTTAACAGTTCCTGTTCCAATCCTAGGGTCCATATTCTGTTATTATATTTGACTATTACTAATGCCATAAGGCCTTCTTTATCTTCATACATATAAATGATTTCTGGGTTAATCACATTTGTTTTCCATAAAGTTGTTACCCCTCTTGTTTTTGTCTTATAAGTGGATTGCACCAATATCATATATTTCTTAGGATTCCATTTGTAATTGTCATTTGTTTTGAAATGAATTTCTTGAAGGAAGACAATTTGTGCTTTGTTCAATTTTAAATATTTCAGTAGATTTGATCTCTTGCTAGGATTGTTTAAGCCATTGGTATTTAAAGATAATAAAGTTAAATCCATGTTAGATTATTTAGACTATGTATTTTTTGTTTTATTGTAACTATTAAACATTTTCCTCTGATAACTATAAAGTATATGTTTAAGCTTTTAAAGGAAATTATCGGTTTTATACTTTGAAGTAATGTTTTGGTCAGGCATACTAAAATGTTTTTGTGAAATAACAAATTTAAATGAATAAATGTTAACAAAACTAACATCCGCACTAGCCATGGAATGAAAATCACTCCTAATCTGATGGATAAACCTAAGTCCATCAGATTATCACTCATACCTTGACAATCCAGAATATCTGAGCTCCATAAATTAAATCATATGGAGAATATCTGCAACAGGAATAAGCGATATTTATATTATTTTGAACAGATATAGTACTATTGTAGATTAGAAGGAATTCTAATACAATATAAATGTCTACTTATTGTATAAGCAATTAATATTTGCATGAAAGATCGATGACAAGCAATTCAATCATAGTAAAGTAGGATGTAGCATATATAAAACCTCATTAAAAGATTATAGCCACAGCTATTTAACATATTCACCCTAACTGATGAAGTCTTTCAAAACTTATTACTTAATATAAATAGATGGTAATAATATTTATACCTAATGTTTATAATACAATGTATTTTACTGGATATATCAGAAGTTATATTTCATTGTTTGCCAGCATTTAATCACTTTGTTGCTAACTTACTTAAAGCTTCAAGTTTGTTTTATGTGAACATTGATGAAAGTTAGTGCATTTTAATTATCAGTGTATCCTTTTCCCCCCATTTCCTACACATAAAGATTTTCATATCTGTCATTTCTTATTATAAAATGAGTGAAATTATAGGTTAAAAACAACAAATTCACTTATTGTGATTAATGATTACAAGTTCCTTTTCCATATTCATAAATTGCCATTTTAAGGCATATACTGAAAGTTTTTAGATTTAAATGGCAACATTCTATTTTGTATAAACAGCAAAGGTTAAACTGAGTGATTATTGTGAATTTAATACTATTTGTTCAGAATGTGATTGTTACATTTTGTGACATTCCTAGTCCAGGCTTTTATTGTTTCCCTAGAACAACTTTGTCAGTTTGATGTCATGTATAAAACATTAGTTACCTTGCTAACAGCTTAAGTATTATGTATGGTCAAGATGGGTTACAAAACCACAACTCAAGTTAAAGCAATTATATGACTTGTTATGCACATTTACTTATATGAGAAAATCATCATGCTTCCCCTTGATGTTTAATATAGTGTATGTCATTTATGACAAGTTAAAACAGTAGTGTTATTATACACAAGCCCATGTTATTAAACTGAGTGTCTACTGTCAATTTAATACTATTTGTTCAGAATATGATTGTTACATTCTGTGACATTTCATGTTCTGGCTTCTGTTGTTTCTGTTGAACAGCTTTGCCAGTTTGATGTCATGTATAAATATTAGTTACCTTGGTAACCACTTAAGTATTATATATGGTCAGGATGGTTTATAAAAAGTACAATTCAAGTTAAAGGAATTACATCACTTGTTATGCATATTTACTTATATAAGAAAATCATCATGCTTCCCCTTGATGTTCAATGTAGCGTATCGTATGTCATTTATGATAAGTTAAGAAGTAGTGTTATTATACACAAGCCCATGTTATTAAATCATGTCTTTAATATCTAAATTCAGCAGACTGCTTCATCTTATATGATGATTATATATTTTATGTCTAGATTTACTAAAATCATACATTACATAACTATTGTGTTTTTTTTTTTTTTTTGGGCTGTTGGTTAGTTATTTGAGAGACCACAAGCTGTAATGCTTATTCTTATTATTAGCTCCTTCCAAGCATGTTTATACAGTCCATAGACTTTAAATTATGAGACCCTTCTAGTTTCCTATTTGTTATAAGTATATTTCCATCCTTACATACACACATATCAGTACTTTAAGCATGGACAACAATATCCATTCAGTTTTGCAGAATACCATTCACTAGTTCATGTGGTGTGTTTCCAGGCTGTTCTTAAAATATCCAAACCAATATTTGTCCTGTTCCATTTTACCAGCCTGTTCCATGCAGTGGCTACTCTGCCAGTGAACCACGCAACAAACCTTCCATTCCCACAGATATTTCCACAAAGGAAATCTGATAACTCGTTAGCACTTCACGGCAACTCCAAACACCCCTAGAATCAGCTACCCCTATATGCCCAACATATTGTTACAGTTCGGAGGATGGCCTAATTGTTAAGGTGTTTGCCTTGCAAACACAAGGTGCAGGGTTTGAGTCTCACAAGGGATAATTGGCTAGGCTTAAAATGGCTCGCAAGGGCAGTTAGCTTAGTACTAACCTATGAACCTATGTCCAAGCAAGCTCACCTCCCAGACCACTGCAAAGGGTTCTGCACAAGACCAAGTGCTGTTAGTCTTTCACAATAACTCAGACTTCCACTCTTATGTAAGTCCTTAATGTGTTTGGACCAAAATACATTTTAACTATAAAATTGCACTTTTTTTTTTAAATCAAGAATCGACTTAATGAGCTAAACATAGTGTTGGGAGACCATCAATATGTGCACATGTTTAAAACAACCCTTTTATTTTATATATATATATATATATATATATATATATATATATATATATATATATATATATATTTTTTTTTTTTTTTAAAGCAAAAACATTGCTGAGAATCATCTCAGAGGCTCCTCAGAGCCATTAAGCATTATCGTCACTCTGTCTCCATTACCATAGCAGCGTGTGAGCATCTGTTTCTGTTAGTGTGTCGGTGTACTGCACACCAGAGGCTCGCAATGCACCTGAAGCAAAGCTTCAATTCACTGCAACTTCAAGCCTAAATTTCCTCCCTTTCACCGAGGCAGCAGCCAGGAAAAGAACAGAGAGCAAACAGATCAAAAAAAAAAAACCTCCCACCAAGCCACCACAACAAGCGACAACACACTCCTCTAGCCCTCCCACCTCTCACTCAGCAGACGTACAAACAAACCATTCTCTGCCAAAATATCCCAAATCACAATTCTACCCACCCCTTTCCCCTGGACCCAGACTAAAACACTGAAAGTTTCTTCCTAATGCACAAGCATCAGTAATCCTCGACCACAAGCTGCAACCCAGTGGCAACATATAACAACTGCCAGACATAGCTGCATCCACATACACCATGTCAGGCTTAATCAAACAGCACTCGAAGCTATGATACCTGCAATAATTGAAATTATGTTTAGACAGAATAATAATGACATTTGTACTAGCTGCCAGACACGGCTGCATCCACACATACCATATCAGGATAGATCAAACAGCACTCGAAGCTATGATACCTGCCATAATTGATATTAACTATGTTTAGACAGAATAATAATAACATTTGTACTAGTGCCAGACACAGCTGCATCCACGCACACCATATCAGGATTGATCAAACAGCACTCATAGCTGTGATACCTGCCATAACTGATATTAACTATATTTAGACAAAATAATGATGACATTTGTACTAAGAGCTTGCTACTATTATTTAACCAGGATACACATAACATTTCTAAATCATACCTTAACTGAAGAAGGCATTAGTCTCCATGATAGCATTTTTTTTCAAAACACTCTACTGTTACTGCTATTATATAGGATGTTAATTTGTTATATTTGAGTCTGAACTCTGATGAATGGTACCTTGTTGAATTAGTTAATTAATTACTTAAATTATTATAAGTAAAATGAATGAAGAATGAACAAGATAAGTATTCACGGAGTTCAAGTAGGGGAATAGAAACTTCTTGTTTTGTATTATATGTTGCTTTGTTTGGCTTATATATAATGTAAATAGTAACCCATCTTGACCTACCTTTGTTTGTGAAGAATTATTGGACTGTCTGAAAATTCTGAATACATAATTATTGTTTCTCAGTTGTTTAAGAATCCCTCCTTTTTAAAAAACAGAAACATATGACAAGTGATGTACCATATCAGTTGATACTTTGAGAGATGTAGTTGTAAGAGTTATTTTTTTTTGGGACAGCTATCTTGGAATCATTTTTTTGTTTCTTCTTTCTAGCATCATTCCAAGGATTTATTTCTTTTAAGAGTAGGGGCCATCCATTCCATTTCTTCTGGGATGGACACTACATTGTTGCTTTTGATGAATATAGTAGCTGTTTCTAAGTCATTAAAAGTTCTCATCTCATTGGCAAAAAGTATTTTTATCTTGGCTGGAAAGGCCAGCTGTGCTTTAATGTTGTTTTGTTTCAACAGTTTTATTATTGGCCAGACTTTTTTCCTTTGTTCTAGTATTCTGGAAGAATAATCACTGTCAAATCTTATCAGGCTTTGATTGTATTTTAAGGGTGATTTTCTCCAAGCAGATTTTAATATTAGTTCCTTGTCCAGAAATTAAAGAAATTTTATAACTATGGCTCTAGGTGGAGTATTTGTTTAGTTAGAAGCAGATTTCCTCAGTGCTCTATGCGTCCTTTCAATTCCAAATGAAAGTCTCTCTTTCAAGTCTACATATTCAGGAATCGAGGTTAAGAATGAAATAATGTCTTTTCCTTCAGTGTTTTCAGGCAGACCAAGGATCCTTATGTTGTTTCTCCTTTCCCTGTTTTCTTTTTTTTTTCAAAAAAGATTTTTATTAAAATTTGAATAAAGAAATAAATTACATAAAGTGTTTCATTTTTTTAACAACATTCAAAAAAGAAAAAAAAACACAATCATTCTATATTTAACAAACAACATAACTATTTACAAATGGCGTTCACATAAATATCAAACTAAATTATTGGTTAGTTCATATACAATCAATAATTGTCTGGCAAGTCTAATACATTTTTCCACATATTAATTCTAGACATGTTTCTATTAGTTCTTGACTTAATGGTCAAAAGTTCCAGACTGCAAACTTCAGTAAGAAGGTTTTTGAATTCTTGAAACGTAGGGGAAGTTTCTGATTTCCAGTTAATTGTTATTATTTTTCTTGCTACTGCTAAAATAGTCCATATTAATGTATATTTAGGTCTTTTAACACTTTGATGTATCGGAGTGTTAAATATAATTAAAGATTTAGAAATCAAGAAATTATCTGTAAATAAACCTTGAAGAAAACTATTTATATCTTCCCAGCATTTTTTAGAAGTATGCAGTCATATAACATATGAGACCAGTCAGCTTTTAATACTTCTTTGCATCTCCAACAATCATTGATGTTCTTATTGAATTTATTTATAATGTGTGGTGTTATAAAGGATCTATGCATATATTTCCAGGTGTATAACTTCCACTTTAGGGAAGACGTAGTGTAGTAGGCTGATTCTAATATATTTTGTTTGTCTTGATCTTTAGGAGCATAGTTATTAATTATATTGAAATATTCCCAATATTTATCAGTGTGAAAATTTGTATCATTTCTAAGTATTTTGTTTATGTGTGCTAATTTGTTTTTGTCAGTGTTTATATTTTGAATAAGTGTAGTCAAAAATAAAATTATTTTAGGTAATGGATATGCTAAATGTAAGGAAATTGATTCCAAATTATTTATAATATATTGTCTACATTCCTGTATACATAGCCATGAGTTAGAGTCTATGTCATATTCAAATTTTAGTTCCTCAAGAGACTTTATCATATCTCCGTCTATTAATTGAGACCAATAAATAAGATGTTTCTCTTTGAATAGCATTTTTGTATTATCTATCATGGTTAATATACCTTGAGTAAAAGCAATTGGGAAAAGAAGGAAAATCCATGTTTTATAATTAGTGAATTTGAAAATAAAGTTCCTAAATGTTTTTAGGATGAGTAGCAAATAATTTGATTTATTTAACTTATATGATTGTATTGTAAAGATATCTTTTAATATCCACTAAATAGGATTATTTAACATTAGTTTTTTTTGAATGTTTAGTTTATTAGAAGAGTCCCATGCTAACCAGATTAAATATTGTTTCCATTTAGAAGAATATGTATTCCTGATTAGAAAGGAGACTATGTTAATAATTGAGGATAATGTATATAATTCCAAGTTAGGAAATCTTATACCACCATTTGTCCAGTCATTTATATGATGTTGCAAAGCTATTCTGGATTTATTAGGATACCATAGAAATTTCAATAACAAAGAATTACATTTTTAATTATTGTTTTAGGGGGAATTAATGAAAGTGATTGAATAATATAAAGCATTTTAGGAAGAATAGTCATTTTATAATAGAAAGCCTTTCATCCATGGAAAAGAGTAAATTATTCCATTTTTTATAGAATCTTCAATTTTGCTTAAGCAATTATTAAAGTTTAATTGAATGATATATTTTATGTTATTGGTAATCACTATTCCTAAATATATTATCTGATTATTTTGAGGTATAAGTTTTTTATACTTTTTTTGAATTGTGTTTTGTTTTAGATTAATTGGGATGATCTGAGTTTTATTGTTATTAAAACTTAAACCTGATATTTTTTGAAATGTATTAATATTTTTAAATATGGCAGGAATAGATCTGTAGTTTTCTCCTACTGTTACCAGAATACCATCAGCAAATAATTGAATTTTAGATGAAGTATCTGAATTTAACTTATAACCTTCAATGTTTTCATCATCTCTTACTAAATTGGCCCATGGTTCCATAATCAATGTAAATAAAAAGGGGATAAAGGACATCCCTGTTTAGTCCCTCTTGTAATAGGAATGTTTTCTGATATGACAGTACCAATTTTGATATATGCCTGACTCCCTTTATATAAGTTTGTTATAAGATTTATAAACGTATCCGAGAAATTCAATTAATCTAGCAAAATAAATAAATAGTCCCAATTAACTGAATCAAAGGCACAATTTATATCTAAACCTATTAAAGTTAAAGTTTTATTAGAGGTTTTTGCTGAATCTATCAAAGTAATTGTTCTTCTTATATTGTCATAAGTAGTTCTATTTACAATAAAACCTGTTTGATCATCATTTACTAATGATGGCAAAAAAATGTAATCTCTCAGCATATATGGACATAAACATTTTGTAATCTGTATTTAATAAAGAGATTGGTCTGTATGAAGAACATTTAGTAGGATCTCTGTTTGGTTTGATTATTGGTGAGATAAAGGTATATTTCCAAGAAGGGGGTGTGAAGGTGTTGCTTTGGGAAATATTAAATACTTTATGCAGAATATTTAAAGCAGATTTAGGTAATAATTTATATATTTCTGGGATAATGCCATCATTCCCGGGGGCTTTGTGTAATTTAAGTTTTGTTATCTGGTTTTGTATATCTTGTAAAGAAATAGGTTTATCTATATATTAGTTTGATCTCTTGATAATCTATATTTAGTATACTTTGTTATAAATGTCTTAATCAAATCTTTTGAATCCGTTATTTGGGAATTCTGATTTATCTTATGAAAGAATTCTTTGAATTCCAGTAAAATATTGTGTATATTAGATACAAGTTTCTTCTTTTTTGGGGAATAGATCTCCTTAATATGGTTGAGTTTTTTAAGTCTTTTTGTTTTATTTGCTAAGATATTTAAAGATCTAGGGTTTGTTGAGAAGGTTATAAATTTAAATTTCTCTGTTCTGATTTTTGTTTTATGGTTTAAGATCTCAAGGTATTTTGTATTTAGTTTACTTATTTCTTTCTCTTTGTTTTTTCTATTAGTATTACTATCTAAGTTAAGTTTTAGCTTATCTAATTTACATTGTAGATCTAATAATTCTTTGTCCCAGGATTTTCTTTTATTATCACAGCCCTCGTAAAGGGCGCAATTTGTGTTTATCTATTTATTTTAATTAATTTACTTTTCTTAATAAGAAAAGTAAATTAATTAAAATAAATAAACCATAGGGCGCTGGATTCATAGAGCGAGGAGGGGAAAGCAAGCGCCCCTCCCACTTTTACAGCTGCAGGTTGGCCAGGACCGGAGGCATCAAGAATTAACAAAGAAAAAAAAAAAAACCTTCACTCCATAGTAGTGGAGTCTTCTCCTTTAAGTAGGAACATGCATGCATGCATCACATCCATGCACGCCAAAAGACGTTCTGAAGTTGCACGCGGAAATTAAGCTAACACTTTAAGAAAAGGGTTCACTCCATGTGTACGCATGTGGCTATTCGGATTAAAAAGAACTGAAGGTAAGTGTATGTGTGTGTCTGTGTAGTTTAAACTGGGCTTCTGTATGTGTGAGAAAGTGTGTGTGTGCATGGAATTTTAGTTAGTCGTTCTGTTTGTATGAGAGATAAAAGTCCATGTGTTACTATGTGAAAGAGTGTGTGTGTGTGTGTGTGTGTGTGTGTGTGTGTGAGAGAGAGAGAGACAGAGACGGTACGTGTCTGTGTGTTGTATGAGAGAGTAGGTAATCACGTGTGTGTGTGATGTCTAGCATCTGTTCTTTCAGTGTGATACTGTTAGTAGCTGTCTGTACAAATGAGCAGAGGTTTGTATGTGTTGCTGGCTTATTTTCCTTATTATAATAGTGTTTTTGGGATGGATAGCAGTATAAGTGTTGTACCGTAATGTGTAGTGCAGTGATAAGGACCAGAGAATCAGCCAGCCTGACAGTTCTAACATTCAGAAAGCTCTCTAAGTGTTGTACTTGTTTTATCAAATATTATGCATATATTTTAGAATTCTTATTACTCTATAGTTACATGCATCTGTAACAAGATTGCAGTCATATTAACATAGAGAAGTTTCTTCCACATCCTGGACTTTCATTAAGTCTGCTGCTGGAGTTTTGTTGTTTGTCCTGGGTATTAATTCATACTTCCACATTCTATAAATGTATTGTTTTACCTAGGCATGCTTATGCTCATTCTATTTTAATTGGTTTGTCTGTGGTTAGTAATGAATCCATGAAATCAGCAATATACTCAGCATTCCATGCCTCTTTCATCTTGTGGTATCCTACTTTGTACAGTGAAAACTGGCACCTTACCCTTAAACCCAACTACCCCCCAGACACACATTTGTAGTAGTCATTGTATTTCTTTTTCAGGCTTTTAAGTCTGTTATATTAACCTGGTCATAACGGTCTCACGGATTTTTGTAGTATCTTGTGAGCCCGTATTTTATTTATTATTTTAATTATGCTCCTAGCATTAACATGGAGAACCTTTATTATCCTTGGGTGATGGAGGTAGTTCCTTATCACTTTTCATAAGTAACATGGGTGTTGTTGCTGGTGGGGGATTTTATTGTTCTTTGTTTGTGATTATTGATTATGTACCTTATTTCTGCTGCTTTGATATATAGCCCTCAAATTAAATGGGTGGGATGATTTAATTGTTTATTTATTTATTACCTCAGGATTAGCTCAGCGTTTGCATGGTTATTGGTTAGGAATCTAGTTTCTACTTCTATTTTACATAGTTGTCATGTTTATGAATATTTTTTGTTATTTATGTATATATGGTCTGCTGCAGGCACTC
Source organism: Protopterus annectens (assembly GCF_019279795.1). NCBI lineage: Eukaryota > Metazoa > Chordata > Ceratodontiformes > Protopteridae > Protopterus > Protopterus annectens. Next base: position 23,318,540 of record NC_056731.1, read on the forward strand.
ACTTGCTAGTAGCCCACGACATACCTCCTTGCTGCCACTTGTTTGAAAACGCAACTGCTCAACCTCCCAACACTTACCCCAATAAAGCTGAATAGCCCTATCAGAACCGTAACTTTAACCCCAAAATCTCCCAGCCAGAGTCCTTGCTTCCTTACCCTAAAACTCTTTTTGTTTTCCCTAATTCATAAAGTCCCTCCCTGACCATAAAATCCCTTTTTCACGCCTTTCCCATGGCTACTGCACTACCTTGCTTGAACTCAAATAATCCACTTGGGTAATCCACTTGGGTAAAGGGTGGCAGCTGCTTGTCCAGCCTCATATTTGAATTTGAGAGCAAGTGGCAGGCTACACCAGATACAAAGACACTCAGGTCCTTTGGTCTGTGATTGTGTTTTTGAGCACTTTGGACACGAATGCTTGTAGTAGACCCATGTATGTGTTCTACTTTGAAAATGTATATTATTAGTTTCCAACTCAAATGACCATGAGGGCTGTGCAAGCAGTATGCAATAAAGTATTTCATTGAAGGTAAGCAGCCAAGGACCTTTAGGGATAGGCTGCACTGGCCCCTGGATAAGTGTCACTGGTACACTATAATATGATAAGGGTGATTTGTATCATAAAGAAGAAACCACTAAAGTTGGTTGGCAGAAGTTAATAATGTGTTCTATATAAAAGTAAAATATAAACTTACTGATGACTGATTTTTTGATGAGGCTGACAGGTAAGAGAGTAACTTATGGATGGTCAAAGACTGAACTCAAAAGCATAATTTGCCTGAAGTTTAACCTGCCGAGGATCTGAAATATATGACTTTCAGACTTCATATCCTTCAGAAATGCAAGTTAACACAAATCCTGTTGTTCTAGCAACTTTAAGTTAAAAAAGTGTAATATTTAAAATCTGTCCCTATTTTTATGGTCATTGCATCCACATCATGTCCAGATTTCTTGCAGTAAGGTTGAGAGGTATGTATACCTCTCAACTATCCAGATTTTTGCCTAATATTTTTGGCCTATTCCTCATAAAATGTGTGGTTTTCTGGCAAATCACTGAAGATTTAAATAACTAAATGTCATACATTTGAGTTGCAGCCTTCATTTCCTTCAGAAAATGCATGGTGGGTTGTAATGGCAGATGTTTGAGGGGCCTTTTATGGTTAAAATATTCTGAAATGGGTAGTTTTATCATTATTGGTTCATACATTTTGTTTAATTGCTTACTGGAAAAATGTTGAAAACTACAAACTTAAAACATACTCTAACAAGTGTAAATGTTTCTATGTGCAACTAGCTGTTTTTTGTTTATCAAATGGCACACTGTGTTGTAAAAATCTGAAAGCAGTGTTAGCATAATTGCCTTTGGTGCAGAAGGCTGTGGATTGTACTCCCACACCATGTAGATGGAGTGCTGGTATTGCAGTGTCCATATGATTGTTGATTATTTGGTGCATTATAAGGGGTGCTAGGGGTTCTACACTCCTGAGTATGTCCTTTGTATGAGATGCCTAGTGACTATGAACTTGTTGCTCATTTCCTATTGCAATATTACCAACTTACCAATTTTTAATGCAATATAGGCAATTAATTCTTCAAGGAAAGCAGGCACTGAATTTGTAGATAAAACATTGATATGTGGATTTGTTTTTCTGGTAGCAACCTCTTCATTAGGTACGGATTTCTTTAGTGTGGAATTCAGATTATTTTACATCTGCAGAGATTGTGAGTATGGAGTAATATTGGTGGACTATAATGACAGAAGTCTTGAGTGGCCTTTTATGGTTGAAAATTTCTGAAATGGGTAGTTATTGGTTTCATACATTTTGTTTCATTGCTTATAAAAAGAATGTTTAAAACTACAAATTTAAAACACTTTCTAACAAGTGGTGCTGTATTATACAAGGAATATAATTCAATGCAATCAAGAAGGTGAATCAAAGAACAAATACATGTATGCATGGCCCTAAAAAATGTGTGCAAGGTGTCTGTTTTGAAAACAACCCAAAGGTAAACTTAATTCTTCACTGGCCAGATGCATTTTCTATGATTGTGGCTTTTCATGCCGTTTCAATGAATATGAATTTTTCCATTTCAGTGAATGTGAGTTTCAAGTGCAGAGAAGTTTACTGCTTATGCTAAGTCTGTTTTCATTGCGAGACTGTATTGTTTAGCAAATGGCTACCTGTGTTTGTGCTATTTTATTTCAATATCTGTAAAGACTGTAGAAGCAAATAAGAGAATAGTATGCATGGTAACTGGTGAGCATAGCTCTCAACCTTCCATCTCCAAAATGAGGAACACTAGCCCTCATAAGGTGGAACAAATGGACAAAATGTGGAACACATACTAATGGCTTACTAACAACTTCAACTAGGAAGGCTACACGATGGTTAAAATATGCTGGTTTTACTTATAAAGAAGATCTTTTAATGAATGTATATGATTCATTTCTATTTACCATAGATTTCACTTAGTCTTTCAATGTGGAACATTAAGGAACTTTGAGGAACATGAACTTTTTAAGACCCCAAATGAGGTACGTTCCTCATAATGAGGTACACTTGAGAGGTATGCTGGTGAGAAATAACCAAATAATGGAACACTGGAATGGCTGAGGAGGAGGGTGCTGCTGGGGGGAGGGGGTTGCTGCAGGAGCAGCTGCTCTGGGGGGGGGGGCAGTCTATTACCCTGCCTAAGGTCCTATTTGACTTTGATCTGGCTCTGGTATTTAAAGTAGAAAATACTATGCAGAAGTAGTTGTAGATAAAGGTACCTTGGAATGTAGTTATTCTTCCTATGCATTTACATAATTTAAGGAAATGACTGGAGTGGCTTTCTTGGGGAGTGACCCTGTGGGTGTGGCTCAAATAGGGGTGTTTCATGACTGTGGTGTGGGTGGGGCTTAAGGGGCACCTGAGCACTATTTCGCCTAGGGTGCCATTTCGGCTAAGGCCGGCCCTGTTTATTATTATACCACGAGAGAATTCTCCCATATAAAAAGGCTTTTAAGGCATCCCAAATATAAACTTCTGATATATTATTAGTATTATTTAATGTAATAAAGTCTTGTATCTCTAAAAGTAAAAATTCTTTAAATTCTTTCAAATTAGTTATGCATGCCGATATTCTTTTAATTATAACAGTGTGATTTGTTATGATTAGTAATTCAAAAGTTATTGAGTTGTGATCGGATAAGGGACATTAAATAACCTTTACTTTAATTAAATCATCTGTTAATTATTTTGATATTAGAATTCTGTCTATTCTGGAGTTTGTTTTATGTCTGTGGGAGTAATGAGTGTATGGAACTGAGTCTAAATCTGCAAAGCTATTTATATCTTTTAATATAAATGATTGCATAAAGTTCAATAGTAATTTAGCTGAAGTTGAAATTTTTCTTTTTACTGAGGAGTTAGTATCTTCATCATTTAATATACAATTAAAATCATCTGCTATTATTAAATTACCTTTAGCGAGACTAACTATTTCATTTAAATGCATTTTAACAGTGTTTGAACCAATACCTGGAATCCAATATATATTTATTAAAGTATATATTTTTTTGTTTAGTTCTATTGTGACTGAACAAAACATACCTTTGTTATCTTTGTATATTTCTAGTATTTTAGGCATGGGGAGTGTTTTATTCCATAAAATAGCTACTATTCTTTTCTTTTCACTATGTTCTGAGCTTGTTAAAATTGAATAATATCTGGCATTTAACTTATCAATATCTGTGGATATTAAATGTGTTTCTTGTAAAAAAACAAGATGTGATTTATGAATTTTAAGATATTTGAGCAAACTTCCTCTCTTGCAAGGATTATTTAGACCATTAATATTTATTGAAATACCCTTTAAAAGAAACATTCATATTGTGTGTTATAAGTTATATACAAGGTAAAATATTTGTAATCCATTCTGGTAAGCACTAATGCTAGAAAACATACTTATCAAATCATAGACAAATTGAAGAGTCTCAAAATATGTTGCTATTGTGAACATCATATAAAAAGTAACATATCATTGTAACAGAACATCAATATAACAAATCTACCAGTACCCTTCCTGGAGTCGTAGACTCCTAATTTGAGTAGCATATACCACTCAAATTATCCTCCTAACAAATAGCGACAATATCTCAGCTACTGTCAAAAAGTGTTATTGCCTGTAAAAAAGAGAAAAAAAAAAAAAAATATATATATATATATATATATATATATATATATATATATATATATTCTTCACTGTTTTCTTCCCCCTATCCCCCTCTCCCTTTTAAACTATTCATTAAATTACTATTACATTTAAAATAATGTATCCAATTACTATATCTGTGCTTGGAGTTAATTATTGTGAAGCAATTACATCAGACAGGAAACATAATTAAAACAATGTATAAACTGTTTAACAATCATAGTATTTCAGATAGGGTTGTCATATGTATATGCTGGCATTTCTTTTCTTATATAACATTTAGTCATTTTGTATAAGTGAAGTTTATATGACGTACATTTACAATCAATTAATGTTTCATAGTATGTATTTATGTTATTTAATATGCTTTAGTACTGCATATAAAATTATCTGATGTAATGTAATTTTTATATTAACTATAGGTACAAATGCAGGTAGGGGATTACAAAATGGAGATTATTATGTATTTATATGTTTTATGTATGTGTTTATATGTATGGGAGTGTTTAAACTGTTTATTTGTGTTTATATACCTATCTGCAGTGAAAACTGCAGTTCAACATTCTAAAAAAGTCAGTGCGACTTTCCCCTAAGGTTAAAGTTCACAAAAATTGTGTCGCACAGTCAAGAATTATGTCATCAGGGTGTCTCTTCTTTCTATAATGAATGGAGCCTCTTCAGCTGGATTTCAAAGCTGTCCTGTGTAAAAGTGGGAACAGTAATGCTTGAATTCTTCTTTTTTTAGTCTCTTGGGTCCGCGTGGAACAACTGACGAAACTGGTATGTAAAAAAAAGCTCAAAAGTGCACGAGACTCTCAGGGGCTAACAATAATATGTTAGAATGTAGATGCATCATTCTAATGACTTTCGCGTTTGTATGTGCAATCGCTAAAGAAATAATTATTAAACAGAACTGTCCCATTAATCTTGCATAGATATTAGTAATGCATTAGATTCTGTTTACTTTTTACATACATCCTAGCCCTGAGAGCTTAACACTGTTCGTATTACACCAACGTCCACAATCAGATCCCTCTATTTCTCACAAGATCACATGAACAGCTTTTCATTTCCCCTTGTCTTTCATTTAAACCAGAAGAATATTTTCAATTGTATTCTTATTAAAATTTTTTTAAACACATTCAAAGTACATAGCCAAACATGCCATATTTATGTTATCAAGATGTAGCACAGGAACACACATACATATTGAATATTAAAAAAAAAAAAAAAAGAAGAGGAAGAGAATGTTACACTTACACGTAGTTGCAACCGTGAATTTACTTTAAAGTCTTTATGTTTAGATTTAAAGTCTCATATTAATAGTGCATTTCTTTATTTCTTTAGCTTCTTTTTTTTTTCGACTGACTTCCAGTTGTCATTTTAAGACTTGCACTTGCCCATTCCATATTTCTAGCTTTTCAATTATTTTGTTAGAGTTAACAAAATTAAGGGCTGTGCCTAAATCATCAAAAGTTTTGATACCATCCTGTAGAAAAATTTTTAATCTGGCTGGGAATAATAGATGAGTTTTTATTTGTGCCTTTTTGAGTTCTTTGATTAAGGGTAGGAAAAGTTTTCTTTTTGCTATTACTGTTGAAGAATAGTCATTATCAAAACGAATGGTATTGTCATTTAATTTAATGGGAGCTTTTGCCAGGCTGTTTTTAGCACTAGTTCTTTGTCATATGAAGATAAGAATTTTACAATTACAGATTTAGAAGAGTTATTCTTACTTGTTTTAGATGAAGCAAAGATCTGTGCGCCCTTTCAATACCATATGACAAGGCTTCTGGTAAGTCTAGTACATCTTGGATCCAGGTTGTCAGGAACTTTGACAGATTGTTTCCCTCTATGTTTTCTGGTAAGCCAAATATTCTAATGTTATTCCTTTGAGACCGGTTTTCTAAATCATCCACTTTGGATTGTAAGTATGTATTTTGCTTTATTAGAAAGTCTATATTATTCTCATCTTTATGTACTCTACTGTCAATGTCATTTAATGCTAATTCAATACCTGAAATTTGAGATTTTTGAAACTGCAGACCTTCGTGTATCTTTTCCATTTGTTTAGTGCAGTCTTTTTTAAATATGTCAATCTTTAAATCCATTTTATCTAGTTTGGCAGATAGTTCTTGTACAGTAGTGAGTAAAGAATGTAGGTCCTTTTTTAGAGAAGATTCTTGATGAAGTGCTTTTGATGTAGCCATTTTGTTGTCAGTGAAGATAGATAAAGTATACAAGGTATTATAGAAAGGAAAAAAATCAAAATTTCTTCAGAATTTTTATATGTAGTTATAAAACTAGATGAGAGGAATTTATTACTGAAGACTGTAAGTTCCTCCGATAAGATTTACTGAAAAAAATCCTGTCATACAAAATCTAAACTGACAGAGCTGAAGAGAAATGCTGCTATTCTGAGCCCATCTTGGCCACGCCCCCTTTCCCTGTTTTCTAAGTCATCTATTTTGTTAAGTAGCCATGTATTCTGCTTAAGCAGAAATTCTTTTTGGAATTCTTCCTTTTTGAGTCTCCCTTCAGTGTCATTTAGAGAAGTCTCTATATTTGTTATTTTTGTATAGTGTTGCTGTAGTAGTTTCTTAAGAGTATCCGTCTGTTTTTGAGAATTTAAAATGAGGTTTTCCAAGTCATTTTTAAAGCCATCCATCTTCAAAGATAGTTCCTGTAAGGTAGATGTCATCAACTGCAGTTCTTTTTTCAAAGCAGCATCTGGGTGAGAATTCTTTGAGTTGTTCATATTCAGTGACTCAATATATCTCCAAGTTACCTGACAGGAAATTTTTTGTAAATCTTCACCAAAATTGATATTTATGTAGTTTATCTAAAGATTTCTGACATTTTAAACTTGAAAGTAATAATGTTTTCTATATTATTATACTAGTTTATGGAGCTCTCAAAATTCACTGCTCTCAGTTGCCCATCTAGGCTCCGCACCCTTGGCTCTGATTCTTGATGTAAGAAGTTGAGAAGGCAGTGTGTGTTGCAGTTGGTGACACTGTACGGTTCTGACAGCAATGAGTTGAGATTTATCACTGGGTTATTTTTTATGAATTTATTCAGCCACTTGATCTTAAGCAGGTGTCTGAAGTATGCAATCAAATGTGGTTGTAATTGATGGCTGCATGTATGTATTTAAGCATTTGACTAGAGGGTATAGTTCTCAACTGTCCCTGATTTTGCTCTCATAGTTATGGTCTGTTCCTTATAAAAATTGGGGCTTTGTGGTAAGATGTTGAAGACTGCAGTCATAAGATAATGAAGACAGGTGAGTTTCAGACTTCACACCCATCAAAAAATGGTTGCCAAGGCAAAACCTGTTACACTACCAACTTTCTAAGTATATGAGACCAATATTTAAAATCTCTTCTTGGTCTCAGACCTTTGCCATTTTTTTAGCTATGTCCTTGATTTTTTTCTGCTAAAAGGTTGTGAGCTGTGGGAGGGTTTCTTGTAACAGAAACCTCAACATTGAAGCAGTGACTTGAAATACATTGCTGTGCCTAGTTTTTTGCTACTTCTGGTGATCAAAACTGGTGGCCAGAAGTGCCTGCCTGTTCCGGCATGAGGAAGCAGCATAGCTGTCAATTCATTAGACCAATGTGTTTCAGATTGTGAGTTTGAGTGTTAAAAACCTCAAGGTCCCATGATATTGCACTGTGAAAGAGTCTGTCCCATATTCATTATTATGATTTTTTTTAAGAAATAGTCATGGTAGTTCATTAAAATAACATTTTTTAAGTATGTGTAAACAGGTATTTTTATTTACCATGCTATGAGCTTCCTAGATGAAGCTGTTACCATTATGTTCCATATTTTGCTTTTTGTTTCATATTGCTAGATGTAGTGCTGTATTCCATGCTTTGGCGATGGAAGATTGAAAACTATAGGGTACAGCTGGTGGGGGAAAAAAGCAAATCTCAGGCTGAGGGTGATCATGTTAAAGTGAAACTTGCTGTGGCTTAGTTGAACTTGTGGGTTGAGCTTAGTCTCTGAAAGCTCAAATCTGTAGTACATTGTTGTGATTGTTTGTTCTTTCTCATTTTCCTGCTAGAAAACCAGATAGATTTGTGGTTACCTATAACAATACACACTCTCCTCAGCAAAATTAACTTTTCATTTTTTATTTCAGAGTTTCATAGGTGTTTACTAGGCTAATGACCACAAGGGTGTTTTTAAGCCTAGCCATGCATCCCAAATCTCTGACAAGTTCTGATACCCTTGATAAGTGTAAGCATGGGCCTGGGAGATGAACCATTTACAGGTTACATGTGTCCATTATATACAAAGGTGCCAAACCAGAGAATAATTTCTGGTTTCCCATTGAGTTGTCCAAGTCACACTTGAACTGGGTTAGGGAGGAACTTTGCTTTACATGGATGGGGAGCCTGTTCCATAGATGGGGTAGTCTCTGGATACATACCTATCTCTCCAGCAGATACGATTTATATCACAGGCAAGGTTTATGTCTTTAAAACAGATAATTCTGGTGCTGTTTGTTTTGTGGATATGCAGGAGGTCCATCAGAATGGGGTCTGACAGTGCCCTGTATATGAGACATAGATCTCCCTTCAAAAGCCTGTAGGAGACAGAATACAGGGATAGGGCCATGAGGCAGTCTGCATTGGACATATTTCTTGCGCCCTGTATTCCTTTTAATGAGCAACCTCTGTGGACATTCCAGTTGTTGGATATGCCTGGTTAGGTACATACCAAAGGGGGCATTATACTCAATGATTGGTCAGATGAATGCCGAATACAGTGGAACAATGACTTCCTTGGACTTAGATGACATACCTTTATTTATAAGTTGCACAACATAGAATGATTTCCTCACCACTGTAGGCACGTGACAGTCAAAGGCTAGATTACTATCTATGTGTATCCCTAAGTCCCTGACTACTGGGTCATCTCTTAGGGGTGTGTTGTCAATAATAATATTTAATTTGATGGCAGTCAATATTAGAGTGTTGTGGTGTTTTTTTCCTTTATTTTCTTCTCAATGAGACACAAAAACTGAAGAGAATGAGGGTATCATTTTACTGGCAGGTGATGTATGAAAACAAAACGGAGTTACAGGATAACTTTTGAATAATTATTGATTTTGTTTGTTGGGTGGGCACAATATCTGTTGAACAGCAACTTGGCCATAATAGTTGTTATTCTGTCACAGTCAAAGATTGTATACTGTCTTAAAAGGGGTACATTCCAGTTGGTCACAATCTATGTGTTTTATCCCCAATTATCATATTAGAAGTCCCTCAGTTTTTTTTTTTTTTTAATTATTTTAAACTGCCTTTAGGGAACTGGCATATACTGTTTTATGTGTGTGTGTGTGTGTGTGTGTGTGTGTGTGTGTGTGTGTGTGTGTGTGTATATATATATATATATATATATATATATATCTATATATATACACGCACACATATGGATTCCCATTCAGAATTTCGAAGCTTAAAACTTCGACTCTCATATGACTGAAGATCATGTGTTTGAAGTTTTAAAACTTCGAAATCCTGAATGGAGATTGGCATACAGTGCGGGCTGGGATATTTCCCTTGTCCTCGCTGTAGCGTGATCTCGGAGTTGGTATATTTAAGTTGTGGGGGGTGCAGGAGGGCTTGCTCCCCTGCAGACACGTTTGTCATATGTTGGGTGGTGTTTCGGGGGGGGGGGGTTCACAATTTCCAGATTCCAAGATCTCGAGATTCTGAAACTCGAGATATTGGTATTTCAAAATTGTGAATGTAACCCGTACATATATATATATATATATATATATATATATATATATATATACAATAAATACAGCATTACAGAGGACTTTTATTATCAGTCTGGCAATATTCCTGGTTTCCACTTGGAAGCTATTCAACCTCTCATGTCCAAAGTGTATGTGTATTAAATTCTTGCAATGTCAGAAGTAGCTGAATGATTTACAATGAAGTCTCATAGAGGGTATAGCCGTTCAATGAAAGTTCACAATGGCTTTATTTCATAGTTTCATAGGTGTGTACTAGGCTAATGGCCCTGCAGCCTTCACAAGCCTAGCCCATAGGATTACCCTGGCATCGTGCTACCTGAAGTTAGTTCCCAGTGCCTCTGTTGAATAGAGCCACTGGAGTGATCCCTGGGGTAAATTTTCTATTTCACATTCACTCAACAATATTTCTCTTGAAGAGGGCCAGTGAGGTGCTCAGCTTGACATGTATGGGAAGCCTGTTCCATAGCATGGGCAGTCTCTGGGTTATGAACCTGTCCCTCCAGCATGTTCTATTGATTAAGGTAATGAGGTTGAGGTCTCTGGAGCATGTGGTGCGGAGGGACAGGGATTTCTAACAGAGCTGGGTCAGACATGGCTTTGTAAGTCAAGCAGAGATCCTCTCTAAGTAGGCGATATGAGACAGAAAATAGTTGGGGTTTTTTGAGTCTGTCCATATAGGACAAATGTTTAAGGCCTAAGATCCTCTCTGTGTGGTACTTTTGTGGCCTCCCCAGTTGTTGCAGGTGTTTAGTGAGGTACATGCCAAATGGGGCATTATACTCAATGATTGTCCTAATGAGGGAAGAGTAGAGGGATACAATGAACTCTTTCTTCCTGGATGCAAAACCCTTACTAATGAGAAGTGCCACACAGAAGGACTTTCTGACCACAGTGCCAATGTGGTGGTCAAAAGAGAGGTTGCTGTTAACCTGTGTTCCCAGATGTCTTATAACACCTTCTGTGTTGAGTGGACTACCATCGATGTGGTAATTCATGGGAACCAGGTTGTTCCCAAAGGGGATGATGACAATTTTTGGCATTGAGCTTAAGGCCATGGATCTGACACCAGTCATTGGTCTCAGTGAGGCCTTTCTGTAGGATGTCAACATCACTTGGGGAGTTAATAATAGCTCCCAACTTGCAATCATCTGCGAACTTTGTCAGCCAGAGTCCCCTCGTGTTGATCTGGACTTCGGAGAAGTAGATACCAAACAGGAGAGGACCCAGGAACGATCCCTGTGGGACTCCACTCATGACTGGTCGGCAGTCTGGCTTGGGGTCAGCTACTTTCACATTGTGGGTTCTACCTGTGAGCTAGTTTAGAACCCACCTAGTGATATAGGGGTTGATGCCTAGCTTAGTGAGTTTTTCTATGATTCCTGAGTGGGGAATGGTATCACAGGCCTTGGCCAGATCAAGGTAGGTTGTATGAACCACCTTGCCTTCATATGAATTTGCTAACACAGTCTGACATTTTGCATTACACTTGGTTTTCATTAAGGGGGTTGTAGTACTCTCTCTCTCTCTGAGTACAATAATGGCCTAAATACTGCCTATTTCACTGAAGTGTCATTTTATTGGAAGCAAAATTCCAATGTATTTTGTTTTCTATGTAATTCTTTTTTGTCAGTGGACATATGACCTCTCCACCCGCATTTAGACTCATGGGCAATAAACTGCACTACAAGGTGATAAAGGTGTGTGTGTGTGTATGTGTGTGTGTGTGTGTGTGTGTGTGTGTGTGTGTGTGTCTTACAGCAAGGTCAACCAGCTAAATGCATTTTGTAAGTGAGGGTCACGATAAATTCTGAGAAATTTGCTATAATACTCAGTGCTATTACAGAAGAATACCCTTTTATTACTAGGTACCACCAATAGTCTTATGTAGCCATTTAGATACCCTTATTTTTTTTTTCATTCATTTCTCAAAAATAAAATAGACTCAGTATCTATCACAATCATATTAATGGTGTGCTCTTATGAAATAAGAACCAAAAGATGTGCTTTTCTAAGCAATAACAGTATTTTATGTCATTTCTATACGTTATAGCAAAACTTGCATATTTTATATGATCTTAAGACACATACCCATATTTGAGATTCTCTGGTCTATTTTCCCTTAAAAGTATTAAGGTAGCCATAACTATTCTCATATTTCAGTACAGGGATATTGTCATGTTAAAGTTAGGGTGGGATTCAGGTCAGAATAGCCTTTGTAAATTGACTGTGTTGTCAAGTTTTATAGTGCTGTAAGATAACTGATGTTAATGTCATCTGATATTTCACTATGTATGGCATGTTATGTATTAAATATATTATATTTCACCCTATATATTGACAGGTTTTCAACATTTGGCACTTTGAATGTGTCTTTCTGCAGTTAGTCTTTTGACATTAGGGATTTAACAGTGCTTTTTTGAGCTAATGTGCAATTAATAAAAATCCCATTAGGTAATCTTTTCCCTGTTATGCTCATTGTGTGCTCTGTGTATTAGTTGTACTTTATATGATGGTGTTTTATGTGTACATTATAGTGATTGTCTTAACTGTCTGTAGCTCCATTTGCTTTGTGACCCAAGTCATACAGTGAAAAGAATCAGTTTGGACTGCTCTACTTGTAAGGTCAACAAAAGTCAATACAACAAATCTAGGTTAGTGCAGAACCACAGTGAGAATGACATGCATGTTTCTTGATGGTGGCAAAAATGCAAGTATACCGCTGTGAAATGGGAATAATGCACCCCCCTTAACCCAGCACCTCTATGCACTGCAGCTCTAAATTGTGGGACCAATTTAGAAGTGGCATCTCAGCCTAAATTAACAGCCACATTAATGTCCGGTGTGAAGGTCTTTGTCAACCTGGAACACCACAACTTTTACATCTCTCAAACTCGGTTGCAGATTAAGAGATACAAATGTGCAAGGTTTTAAAAAATTGTTCTCTATGAAAATATATGCTGGAAAGTGAGGGACTATTTTTAAAGACCAAATAATCTGAATATAAAATAGTTTTATATTGGTGATAAGACGTTACTTATCGAGATTCCCAGTATGCAACAAAGTCTAGAAGATTTAGAATTTTGATTGGAAGTGGTTGCATAGGTATTTCTATACCCCAAGCACACTCCAAATAAATTTTCCTTATGTAGATGGCAAATGGTGGAGGTGTGATGGGGAAGAAAAAGGTGACTGGGTCTTTATTATTTCTTTTTTTTTTTTTTTTTTTTTTTTTTTTTTTTAAGTCTTTAAGAAGGCTGAAACATGCATGACCACAGTTAGTGGGCTTTGACTTTAATGACCTGAATGTATCCACAAATACTTAAAAGGAAAAAGTGAAAAATTAAAAGTCATGGACATTTGGAAGTCATGTAGCTGTGTCATAGGGGTTGATATTCAAGCTGGTAAGCTTATTTATAATCCACGAAGATACACTAAGTCACTGTTCATCCAAAAGTAGCCAAAAACACGGTAGTCACAAACAAACAATTTTAATGAAGCTTTCGGGTCTACACCCTTCATCAGCACATAAAATCACCTTACATAAGTTGCATTTAAATAGAGGAAGCACTGAAAAACACATGATCAAGCCAGCCAACCAGATACAAACCAAAATTAATTATGCAAATAATTTAAAATGCATCACACCCAAAACTCTTAAAGAAGTTTTACTTATATTAATAAAAAAAAACAATTTTATATAGATTAAATATAGTTACATATAGATAAATCATTCATATCAAATAAGAACTTTTTTTAAAAAAACTTTTTTTAAAAACTTTTTAAAAAGGTAGCAGCTCAAAGTTAGCATCATAAATTCTCCCTCTGACGCTTAATCAAAACTGGTTTGAGACTTACTGCTCCATTCAAGCCAGGCCATTTATCAGCCTGTAAACGTACTATCCACTCATTAATTAATTTTGGTTTGTATCTGGTTGGCTGGCTTGATCATGTGTTTTTCAGTGCTTCCTCTATTTAAATGCAACTTATGTAAGGTGATTTTATGTGCTGATGAAGGGTGTAGACCCGAAAGCTTCATTAAAATTGTTTGTTTGTGACTACCGTGTTTTTGGAAGCTTATCTATAATGCCAGATTGGGGTATTGTGTCAAAGGCCTTTGCGAGGTCCAGGTAGGCTGTGTGGACTACCTTTCCCTCATCTATGGCCTTGGTAACTGTTTTAAAGAGGTCAACTAGGTTTAAGAGGCAAGATCTGCCTTTAACAAAGCTGAATTGGGTAGGGTCCAGTGTCTGGAGGTTCCCAATGTCTTTGTTTATGAGATCCATGGTGATGCGCTCCATAGCTTTGCAGACCAGGCTAGTCAGGCTTATAGGGCGATAGTTCCCGGGATCCGTTGTGACACCACCTTTGTGGAGCAGGATAACTGTTGCTGTACGCCATTCTTTGGGTACATATCCTGTAGTAAGGCTGAGTTTGAACAGTGACTTTATGTGAGGGTTCAATTATTTTTGGAGCTCGTGTAAGACGCAGCCCGGAACATCATCCGGTCCCATTGATGATGTGTTTTTTGCTTTGGAGAGGGCTGTTTTCACCTGTGTGTCTGTGATGTCTGAGAGACTACATTCTTCTGGGATAGACACTGGCCCTTTTGGGGGGGGGGTAAAGTTTGCACTGAACCTGGCTGCCAGGATGTTGGCAATGTCAGTGGGTTCACTGCATTTTTTGCCATTTTGCACCAGCTCAGAGCAGATCTGAGAGTTGCCACCTAGATTCTTGACGTAGCTAAAGAAGGCCTTGAGATTATCTTTAGAGTCTTTGGCGATTTTTCTTTTGAAGCTGGTCTTTGATGATTTTATGAGGGATCGTAGTTTCTTGCTAATACTGATCAGGGATGCCTTCCCTTTTTGGGATTTTGCTCTATCATGTAATAGTTTCCTCCTTCTGTTGTATAGCTTATTTATGGCTGGGGTCCACCAGACTGGTCTCCTGTTTTTGGAGGAGTGAGTTTTGGTTTTACTTGGGATGGCTTGATCCATGCATTCCTGTAGGTGCTCGTAGAATGTATTTGTAAAGGATTCTGCGGTTTGGGCAGCATTTTCCATTAGCCCGGGGGCTTTGAAGCTTTCCACCTTGGTCTTGAGAAGCGTGAAGTTTGCTTTTGAGACATTTTTCACAGTGGTTTCCTTGGCTGGAGGTGGGGTCAAGATGCGGATGTCCAGTGTGATTAGTTTATGGTCTGATCTTACCAACGAGGGGTTTACCTCTGGTATGGAACATTTAGCCCCCATGTTGATGATGACCAGGTCCAATATGTTGTCCCCTCTTGTGGGAGTGGTGACCAGTTGTTCCATGGCATTTAAGTTTATAAACTCCAGGAACCATTGGGCAAAGGGGTTGGCACTTGAGTAGTTTTCCCAGTCAATGTTTGGGTAGTTCAAATCACCCAATATCATGATGTTTGGTGAGACCTTCATATTCTCCAATGTTCTCAGGAATGCTGAGTGGAGGTCCTGAGACCGTTTTCATGTAAGTAAAAACTATACCTGTTAGTTATAAGCATAAATGCTCTGATTATGAAGGAGCAGGGGAGTTTTAGAAATTTTAAGCATGAAGGTTATTTGTATGACAGCTCTACCAAGAAATGCCAAGTGTAAGGTTCTGAAAGACGTAGTGGACAGATCACCAGCTAAGTACATTCTGCAGAAGCTAAGGGTTATGATGTTGAAAGTTACCCTAATTCATTTAGTTACAGGACTACATTTCTGTGTTTGTGAGATTCTTCAGAGCATTTGTCATAACTGCCGATTACTCAGAAGGTGTTGCATTCACTTTATGACCCTTTGTTTTATGCACCGCCATCTTTGCTGCTTAAGCGAACTTGTGACATAACTTTGAACATTGGCTCATCAGTCTTGCCATTAGCTGGCACAATAACGTTCTCAGATTTGGAGCATCTCCACTGGCATAGAGAGGGTAAGTCTTTAGTATGACCCAGGTGGCCAAAGTTTAATTAGTGGCTCAGAAGCCTTCAAAGCTGGCATGGGGAAGGAGAGGAGAGATGTGGCTTGGCCATCTCACCTGTCCTCAACAGAAAGGTGTTGGATAGCAAATCCCAGTGGCTGAATCCCTGGTAAAGACAGAAGACACCACAACAGCTCTGGTTTCAAGGATAGCAGGGTGTCTTGAGGGTTACGTCAGTTGTAGGGGTAGTAGACATGCCCTCATTGATGCTTAGTGCATGTCACAGGGCGTGTACAGTCAGGTTAAAGATGTAAGAGAAAAAAATAATCTCCTAAATGATCATTTGAGAAGGACTACCCACTTGCTTCTTGGATTTCTGTCACTCCTCCCAGTCCCATCTCATCAGCTCTGTCTACTATGTTCAGAGAGAGCATGTGGGAAGGCCAACCCCCTTAGTTTCTTAATCGAAAATTATCTTCTGTTTTCTCCCTATCCACTTAACAAAAAAAAAGTACACTTTATTCAGCTGCTCTTACTGCAACTGCATTCTTCCTACTTTATTACCTTATTTTGCTTTGCTGTGTGCTCTTTTGTGTTCAAGTACTCTTATTCTGCTGTGTTTATTACTGCTTGTTAGTAGCCTGATTAAATTTATCTGCTACTCTAAGCATCTTAGTTTTGGTTTTGGCACTTGTACTTCCGGCCAGTTATTTTACATTTAAGAAGGTTTTTGTGGTCTACAGTCTTGTGGACAAACTTTTAGTAAAACCCTCTCTCCATAAGTCTGCCCAAGTATTCAGAACACTATGTCTGGACAATTCCCATCAGTGTCTCCTGCCAGTCTGGTCGACATGGGCATACTGAGACAGTGTAGCAACTGCCTCATGTTCACCGACAGCCCTTTTCTCCTAGCACATAATTCTTCTACTTGCAAGAAATGCATCTATATCAGTAACTTGGAATCCATGTTCTCTCGTGACACAGTCAGTACTCCTGACAAAGAGGAGATTGCCAGCACAAACACCACACCACCCACATCACATAGCCAAGCACAACATACACCCACCTATGCGGAGGTCCTCAACAAAAACTTACCCAGAAAGAGAAACCTCCAAAACACACTCACAAACATTCCACACACAACACCAAACACATCATACACAGCAGACAACACACCAGTGTCTCACCAAACCAAAGCAGCCCATAAGGCATAACAATAAACCAAACATACTAGTCATTGGTGATTCAATTGTGAAACACACAGATGTCCCCATCACCAGGCTCGGCAAGGAGAAGGTCATGGTCAGTTGTCTGACTGGTGCACACACTAAAGTCTCTCCAAAACAAGTACAAGTATGACTCTGTCACTGTCCATGCTCCTGTGAATGACTTGAGACATGCCTCCCTGGATTACATGAAGAGAGACATGACTGAGCTCTCAGAGTATGTGTCCCAGGCAGGTATGACCCTAGCCCTGAGCAGCATCCTACCTTCACCAAGAATGATACCACAATACCAACAAAAAATAATTGACTTCAACAATTGCATTAGTTTCTGGTGTCTTTCCAAGGATTTCCAGTATCTTTCTGCCTGGGATGACATAGTTGACAGACCTCAATGCTTTGCCAGAGATGGCCTCCACCTGTCACCCCTGGGATTCCGGATCCAGGCCAAGGCTCTTGCCTCCCCCATTGTGCCTTTTTTAGGCTATGTCCCAAAGACAAATCTTACAACATAAAAGATCTGTCAAATAGCAAATTGAAGGTCATGCTGCTTAATGCTAGGAGTCTTAACCAGAAAATGAACTCACTGGAGGCTCTCCTCACACTGGAAAATACCGATGTCTGTGTGGTCATGGAAGCTTGGTTCAGGGCTATGGACAGCACCCCTGCCTTACCAGGCTATACCTCATTCCACACATTCTGACCCCAAAATGAGGTTGGGAAGACTAAGGGTGGTTGAGTCTCTATCTTCATTAAGAACAGGCACACCTCCAGACTGGTTTGCCAGCATAACACACTGGAATTACTCCAGGTGCAACTAACAGTTAACATGACACCCATCCAAGTTATAGCCAGCTATAGACCCCCCTCCATGACTCAGGACACCCACTCCTCCTACCCGGACCTAAATGACTCCGTCAAGGTACCGCCTAACACCCTGATCCTTGGTGACTTCAGGTCTATATCAGTTCCGCAAAAATCCATTACAGCGAATACCAAAGGAGTGACACATATTAATCGAACCGCAAATACACCAAACGCACTAAACTGCAAAATTTAAAACACTGAACGGTCATAGTCGGCCAATCCCACCACCCGCTACATGCTACCTACCCAAACAAAATAAATAAACCACATACAAACACTAAACAAACCCTACTCCTAATCCTAAAGTAAAGCACCAAAACCCAGCTTCTAACACTACATTAAACCCCACATACACAACTATCTATGCACTATCCTTAACTCCACCCTAACCCTAAGGTCCATAACTACCACACACTTCCCCTACAGAGATTTATCCTAACAAAATAAATAATACACATAAATACATTTAAAAAAACCCTACTTCTAACATTAACCCGCACCCTACCCTAAGGTCCATACCTAGCGCACACTTATCTTACGGAGCTATACCGCAGACGGGCCAACCAAAACACTTCGACATTTCGGATTTTGCTGTTTTGGACGTTCGGCGTTTACTTAGTTTGCGCAATACGTGTCGATAATTTCGTATTCAAGGAAACTGCATTTCGATCGTCTGATAGGGAGCCGGTGACTTCAACTACCCTACCATAGACTGGGTGAACTATTCCTGCACCAATGTACTCACCCAGCTATTCTTTGACTTCATCAATTCTCACACTAGACCAGCTCATCTCACCAACATGGGTGACCGCTGCACCACCCACATAGTATGTTCTTCCTTGGTGAGATCAGATCATCGGTCTGTCTCATTCGAAGTTTCTATCCCACGTACCTCCCCCAGCCATAACCAGGCTAAAAAACTTCTCAACAGATGGCTACAACCTCCTAAGGCAGGGTATCAATAACTTCACACCACCGCCCCCCTCAGAGGATGCAGACAACTATGCTGAACAGTATACAAGCATCTGTACAACTGCATGGATTCAGCCATACCCAACAGAACTAAAACCCTGCTCCTCAAGGAAACATAAACCAATTTAGTGGACATCCTCTATCAACGGGCTTGACAACAAAAGGAAGAAACTGTTGTCCAAGGGTAAAAAGGAACAAATTCCAAACTGGAAAAATTCCCCTCCTCAGCCTCAACAAGCAAATTAGATCATTAGTGAAAACCTCCAAAGCCAATTATGAATTGAAACTAGACACCAAAACAAAGAGAAACCGCTAAGCCTTCTTCAGTTACATCAGGAACCTCCATGGCAAAGCCCAGGTTTGTTCCGAATTAGTACTTAACAGAACCACTTACACTGATCCTGTTGACTTAGCCAACCTGGTAGCAGATAGGTTCAGCACAAACTTCACCCAGCTATCCCCCCCAAAGCCCCATTCAATATTTCCAATACTTGTCCTGCACATCACACCTCCATAGATCAAGTGTTAAAGGCCCTATCCAAGGCAAAGAACACAGCTTCCATGTGATCTGATGGTATCCCAGGCTGTATTCTGTACCATCTCCAGCAAGAACTAGCTTTGTCATTCAGCACCCTATTTAACCACAGCCTTAATACTGGCTTCATTCCAGCAGAGTGGAGAACCACCATTGTCATCCCCTTGCACAAAGGTGGTGCCACTACTGAACCTGGAAACTATCACCCCATTAGCTTGACAAGTCTGAATTGTAAAGCCATGGAGCATGCTGTTATGGATCTCATAAACAAGGACACAGGCAATCTCCAAGCACTTGACCCCACCCATTTCGGATATGTCAAGGGCAGATCTTGCTTACTGAATCTGGTTGACTTCCTTGAGACTGTCACCAAGGCCCTGGATGAGGGAAAGTCAGTACATACATCTTACCTTGACTTGGCCAAGGCCTTTGACACAATCCCCCACTTGGGTATCATCGAAAAGCTAACACAACTTGGAATAAATCCCTATCTCATCAGGTGGGTGGCCAACTAGCTCACTGATAGGACTCCTACTGTTTGGCATCTAATTCTCAAAGGTCTAGGTAAAGACAACAGACCTGTGGCTGATCACGTTTGCAGATGACTGTAAGTTGGGTGCGATCATTGACTCCCCAAATGATGTTAATATACTGCAAGAGGTTCTCACAGCAACAAGTTACTGCTGTCAAAGTCATGGCCTTAAGTTAAATACAAAAAAGTGTATTATCATACCATTCAGCAAAGACATGGACCCTCCTGATTACCACATCAATGACAACCCCCTAAGCACACAACCTGTGGTGAGAGACCTGGGTACTCAGGTTGACAACAATCTCACATTTGACCATCATGTAGCAGCAGTGGTCAGAAAAACCTTTTACTTGGTTCATCTCATAAGTAAAGGGATTGCATCCAGAAAAAAAAAGAGGTTATTACCTCTCTGTACTCCTCCCTCATTAGCCCAATAATTGAGTATAATGCCCCATTTGGTATGTACCTCTCCAAACACCTGCACCAACTGGAAAGGCCACAGATATACCTCACAAAGAGAATACGTGGTCTCCAACAACTGTCCTATGTGGACAGGCTCAAATCACTATCACCCTACTCGGTATCATACAAATTACTCAGAGGTGATCTGTGTCTTGCCTACAAGGCAATATCAAACCGTGTCCTACTAGCGATGCTCCATATCTGTAAGTCTAACTCCTTGCGCATTACCCACTCAAAAAACCTAAATCTTATATGAGACATCAACAAAACCTGCTGCAGAGACATGTTTGTGTCTCAGAAGCTGCCCTGTCTCTGGAATAGACTTCCCACACATGTCAAACACAGTAACTCGCTGACCCTCTTCAAGCACAACCTTGACAAGTGGATGGAAAACCAAAATTTGTCCCAGGGGTTCCACCTGTGTCCCTCACTGACAGGGATGACAGGTGCTGACTGAGGTTTCTTTCTTGGGGATACACTCTTGGCTAGGCTTGTAAGGGCCCCACGGCCATTAACCTAGTAACCTCCTATGATCTTGGTTGGCTCTCACACTACTATATGGGCAATAACTGGGCCAAATGATAACTGAGCAAGAGTCTGATGGTTGGCAGGAAGCAGAAACAAAAGACAACTTTCTCAGATTTAGAGAGATCACTAACAGTGGAATAAAGAGATGGTGGGGTGCTTACTCCCTTCTCACTTAATGTGAGATGCATGTCTTTTGGTCATAGCTGATAAGCAGGTCTGTGTTTAGACATGTTAGTCTTGTGGTATCATAGCAGAGCCTAGTCAACCTCCTCATCTATCAGAAATGTTCTGTCTTGACCTCTCCCGACAGACTCTATACAACCTGAAAAGTAAATCTGCTGTTGCAAGACTAATTAGCATGTGCAGTCATGTATAAAGAGCTGTTTATTTAAAACTGCAACCATGCTCAAAGCTGACCCATCTCTTGGTAGTCTTACCCCATTCCAGTTATAGCCACCCATTCAGCTATTTCACACAGCAACACACTGCCCTAAAGTTACAGGCTGCCCTTGTAATGCTACATTGTATTGATAAAAATTATACACAGTTACATAAAACAGCTGTCCACACTATGTATAGTATGTGGTCATGTCAGCAACTGATTCGTAAATGTATACCTCATTAATGATATGCTGAAACAATACTTATCAATCATGAGCAAGCGCATATAGTTCAGACTTGTATATTCGGTATACCTTATGTCAGGTTTGCAAACGTCTGCCTCTAGAGTGTGCACACATTCAGCACCTTACACACAATGTGAAGTCCACAATGCATGTTCATAAATTCGTAGGCTAATGACCACAGGGGTCTTTTTCAAGCCTAGCCAGCCATCCCAGGTGAGAATCAAACCCTGTACCTTTTCTCTGTGAGGTTAACACCTTAACCATTATGGAAACCCTCCCTATGTCTTGTTAGGAAAGGGATGACCAGCAAACAGCACAGGGAATGTAGGCAAAAGACCAGCTTAAAGAACTACTAATGTATGTCATTACATGCCAATATAATGAACATTAGAAAATCATATTCTGTATACATGTCGTCATCTTTGTTCTAGTCCCGTGGTTAAAGCACAGTAAAAGAAGGACTAAGTTAAATCATACTACATAGATACAGAGAATCCAGCTTGAATATAATTATCTATACCAGTGTCAGGCCATTATACAATAGATGCCTGAAGTTCTGGGTCAATACAACAGTCATTCAATAACGATTATTTTGTGCACATGCAAATATCCACATCCCATATGGTCATGTTTACTCCTTACCTGGACTCCTTAAGTAAGTTACACTGTGCAAGGGTCTATTTATGAATTGAGTAAAGTTCTGGTATACGGTTTGGATAACATCTCAGCTCTGCAAAATTGCAGACAACAGTTATAAATCCCAGTCTCTGCCCATACGACTTTACCTATATAATGCCATGTTAAGAATTCTGTCTGTGGAATTTAGTTTGTAGATTTTGGCTAGTTGAATATTACTCTTAAAAATGTTTCCTTCAGATTTCTATCTGAATACTTCTTTATTTATAATTCTACCTCTAGAATTATGCATGTGGAATCCAGTGGTTAGAATGCTCTCTAGAATTTCATGCTTTCAAAATAATTTCTGTCATTTGACTACTACTGCAGCACTGATACCTGTCTTGGAGAAAGTGTGTAAAGCCTATAAGGCTGGGAAGATCTCCATGACATTATGCATCAACCTCTCAAATACATTCGACTGAGATGAATCTATTGATATCATGACATATGTTGATGCACTGATTGTAGGTGGCCCCTCATTGAAATGTAATTGGTCTTATCACACAAGCTGTAAAATGTGACAAATAATGGCTGTTAGGGATCTATCTGACCATTTAATACTGTGAGAAGGTACAGCACAGTAGGTCTGTGTTACACTTCTTAGTTTTATAGTTAACATGTATATCCACATACTCTCTGCACTCCCTTCCAAATCAGTTGTATTGCCTGATGATATAACTTTGGAATGTCATGGTAGTAACATTGTTTCCATGCAAGGTTTTTGCAGTAGGACTTTACTTAGCTTCAGTCATGGGATAATTTATGAATAAATGCTTTGAAAACTCAAGCTGAGATATTTTTCAAGAATACTTCTATTAACTGCATAGCTTTCCATGACATTACAGATGCCGCCCATTCTCTTGATTCATGAGTCAGTCTTACTGAACATAGTAATATATTAAGCAGTTCACCTTAATACACTGCCTGGTTTATGTTTATTACCTGCTAGAAATAATAAGTATTTGTGAACTTTACTTGCAAACTCTTTATTGCAAACTGCGGTGGTGGTGCGGTAGCGTTGTCGCCTCACAGTAAGACGTTGTCCTGTTCGATTCTCAGCTAGAGCGTCTTCTGTGTGGAGACATGTGTGAATGGGCGTACCTTCATTGAAGGTTGTGCGTCAGGGCCGGCAACTCGGTATGTAAAAATCTACTGCCAATCATTAGCGGACCGGAGTTCCGCTGTGGCGACCCCTAACCGGGAAAAGCCAAAAGATACAACAACAACTTGCAAACTCTTTATTCTTATCTAAGTTGGATTACAATCTTTACAGTTATGCTGCTTGTCCTAGGAAAGCATTAAATAAATTAAAGGTCTTGATTCCATACTGCATTATATAACGGGCCCATCCTATTTGATGTATCATCACTTACATGCAGAATATGGTTTACCTGCTATGTAAAATAGAAGGTGGTTTACAATTGGGACTATGACCTCTTAATTAATTATGGTGCATTGCCCAGTCTATTTGATTATTTGGTACAGGTTGCGAAAAAAATACTAGATCACCTACATTTATTTGGGAGATGCCTTGTTTTACTAAAGGTAAATCATCCAAATCAATGATTTTTTTGGAACTACTAAAATGATCCACGGTATTTCTTCTTACATTTTTTTTAGATTTTCTTGACAAAAGTTTAAATATATTCTAAACACTTATCTTTTATATTACTCTGCATTATGATGTTGCTGTTCATTATAACTTCACAATCTGAAAAAGATGACCACTTACAGATTTCAAGTATAAAATAAATGAAATTAAGTACGGTTTCATCTGCACATTTTAACTCTTAAATTATTTTATGAATTCTGTCAGCAGAGTTCTGCAGAATTCTATGTGTAGAATGCTTTTTTGTACTCTACTTTTAGAATTTTGTTTAGAATTTTATTTATAAAATTCTGAGTCAAAAATTGTAGAATTTCATTTTGGATAAGGATTATATACCTAAATGGAAGCACATAACAGGCATTGTGCCCAATGAGGTAACCACAGAATCACATTTGGGCAGATGCAGGAAATTAATTTATGCACAGCCGTATACAGATAAGAGCATTAAACAAGTGTTTATGTTGAAGGAAGACATACTCTGGAACACTAAGATAACACCATTAGGGTATACTAAACATAGTAATAGGAAAGACACACAAAAGAAGTCATGAGCATTTGGAGAAAAAAAGAACAAAGTACTGAAAATTTGTGAGCAGATTATAGAAGGAGATGGGGTAATATAATGTGAAGATGCTAGACAACTGTCCGGGTTTTTAAACTTAGATAAACTTTGCATATTTAAGTCAACTATTAGAGTTCAGTGAAGATATGTGGAGGCTGGAAAGTAATTTTGTTAAACTGCAAATAGTAGATTACATAACTGGTGTTGGTGGTTCAGTGGTAGAATTCTTGCCTCCCATGCAGGAGACCCGGGTAAAGCTCATATGGCGTAGTGGTACGTTGCTCTGACCTTAATGCACACGGTCCTGGGTTTGAGACTTGGTAGTAATATGTTTCCACCTGTGTCCCTCATTGACAGGGGCGACAGGTGCTGATTGTGTTTTTTTTTCTGGGGATAAACTCTTGGTTAGGCTTGTAAGAGCCACAGAGCCATTAGCCTAGTAATCTCCTATGATCCTATGGAGCTATAACAAAAATGGCAGACTTGAAAAGAGTAATACGTAGAACATAATAGATTTGAGAAGACAGTACTTGCAAAGGTAAAAACACAATGAAGCAAATGATTAAATAAAGATAGTTCTGATGAACAATGGAGAGAATATATCTTACTCCTAGATATTCACATAAATCAAGAACATAAATATTTCCATGCACAGTTTTACACAAATATTTCTGTATCACTACAAGACTTGAAAATTTTCCTACAGACACAAGGTTATAAGCTAGAAAAAGTTTTTGGGTGCAAATATTCTGAGAACTGAAGGAGTTGTTTTACTCCAAAATGGTATGGATAATATGCTAAATCTAATACTTGTATAAGAATTTACCCTCAGTACAGATATTTTTTAATGAACTGCTGTAAAATAATTTTTACTAAGGAAGTGAAAGCACTGCTTACTTTAGTATTCGCCAACAATATGCAAGATGAAAATGATTACAGAGATAAAAAATATGGACCTGAGGGCTATTAGAAATTACGAACAAAATACTTCATAGAAGCAAAAAAGGCTGCACTGGACTTTCAACTTGAAGAGGGACAAAGTACATAAGATCTAAATCTATTTAATAAAACTGAATCCAATACAACCTGAGAAGCCACTGGTCCAGTTATTAAGACTTGTAGTTGAGTGTAAATAAAATAATATGATCACTAATTAATTGCTGATATTTGCTGTAAATAGTTAATTTGTGCATTTAACTTTTTGTTGTTAAATGAGTAATGTTAAATCAAACAATAAACTGAGACTGAATATAACGACCAACTGTGATACTTAGATTTGTATACTTAATAATGGGATGTTATTGGTAATTGAATATAAGCACTGACTGTCACATGAGGCTGCTTTATTATTACTGTATAAACGGGTCTATATTATATCACTGAACGCTTAAAAAAGCGAATGCTGATTGATCGACCTAATTTAAATGAAAGCTTACAATCTCGAACTGTCAGATCAGCGATTTTTTTCCCCAGGGGAAAAAAAATCGCTGATCCAAAACACATACACACAACACAAGCACACCAACCAAACAGAAATCCACACACATACACCTAAAATCTGATACCTAACCCTACACTAAACTATGCACACACCACTAACTACCCACTTACCTTAACCCAAACCCTAACCCTAAGGTCCGTCACTATCGCACACTCACCTCACCCGCTCCCTAACCCTAACTCACTTAAATCCGCCCTAACCCTCATGTCCACTCAATCGCACACATACCTAACCCGAGCCCTAACCCTAACTCACCTAAATCACCATAACACTCACATCCACACAATCGCACACTTACCTGAATCCGACCGGTAACTTTCCACCATAACACTGAAAATACCGAAGGAACAGAAACAGACAACCAAATTCTTTCCCTAGGAGAAAAAATTTGAATTTCTGCTGCTTCAATATTTTGCAGTTTCGCAAAAATAAGTTTGATCAATCAGCGTTCACTTTTTTAAGCATTCGAGGATATAATATAGACCCTGTATAAACATATACCCTGAAATTTAATATTGCCTACACTAAGTGTACACTATTCTGAGTGAACAGACAACACAGGCATAACACACACCTTCTTCCTCCTAATTTTAGTTTTCCTACTGGTTTTCTTGCAGCTTTAAACATCGACAGGGATTCATAAAGACTACCACAAAGTGCAGACTGCATATAAACTTAGTGTAATCTTTCTGAATAACTGAAAAACACAAAAAATGTGTTCAGGATCTTCCTGAATATATATGTTCATTTAGTGTACTTGTTATTGAATATACCCCATAGTGATAATGTGATTGCATCAACAATCAGTCACAAAATAACAAGTGCATGATGTAAGAGATTGCACAGTAAGTTATACTGAAAAGAGTTATTAATAAAGTACTACACTGCTCAAAGAATCAGTATGTACAGGGGTCTATAACAGTGAATGATCAAAAGATCGAACACTGTTATATCAAACCCAAAATAAAGAAAATGTAAATGAGCGAACTACCAGGACAGCGATTTTTTTTCACAGGGAAAAAAAATCTCTGTTCCGAAAAAAAAAAACTAAACACTATTTTAAGTGTTTAAGTTTACTTAAATATACCAACTCCGAGATTGCACTACAATGCCGAAAACGGCAAAGTGATGGAAGCGGCCAAGCGACTTCTTTCCCAGGGAAAGAATTCGCTTAAAAGCCGCTTCGTCATTTTGCGTTTTTGACATTTACAGTTCGACCAAGACACAGTTGACAGAATGCATCTTCGGTCTTCTGATAGGAACCCATGTGCAACACTTTAATTCTATCTGCAAAATTATTAGCAATTTTACATATCAAATTCCATTTGTAAAATTTTGTTTTTGGAATTCTGTGCTTATATTTCAATCTACAGAATTTTATTAAACTTAATTTGCATATTCTAAGTCAACATTTCAATGAGTGTTTAGATCTATATAAGAAG
The DNA here is from genome assembly GCF_019279795.1 of Protopterus annectens. Lineage (NCBI taxonomy): Eukaryota > Metazoa > Chordata > Ceratodontiformes > Protopteridae > Protopterus > Protopterus annectens. The sequence goes on from NC_056731.1 coordinate 23,345,974, forward strand.
TCAGTTTTTAGAATTCTAGCTATAGAATGCTTTGTTTAAAATGCTATCAGTAGAATACTTTGTGTTAACTACTATGTTTATAAGTCTGTCAATTCTAAGTCTAGAATTCTTAGATTTATGTGTTTAGAATTCTTTCTGTAGCATTGCTTCTTTCAAATTCTTTCTTAAGGATTCTCCAAAAATAATTATGTCTGTTTCTTTGTTTACAATGTTTGTTTAGAACTGCATATGTATAGTTCTAGGTACGTAAATCTATATATAGGCTTTAATCTGTAGAATTCTCTATTTAGAATTCTATCTACCTATCCATGGTATTCTGCCTGTAGAATTATGTGTTTAAAATTTTATCTGCAGAACGTTGTATTTTGAAATGTATCTGTAGAATTATATGTTGATGATGATAATGCTATCTGTAGCATTCTGTCTTTACAATTCTCTCAGCAAAACTCAGTGTTTAAAATTCTGTATTTAGAATTCTACTTATAGAATTCTGTGCTTAGTATTCTATCTGTGGAATTCTGGTTTAGAATTCTATAAGTAGAATTGTATCTGTACAATTGTGTTTTTATTATTATTTCTATCTGCAAAATTCTATCTGAAAATTTCCAATTTTGTGCTTAAATGTTTTACCAGTATAATCCTAGCTGCAGAATTCTTTGTCTGAAATTCTTCATTCAGTGTTGTACTTATTGCATTCTGGAGGATCCTCTATAAGGTGAAATTTCTCAAACCTTAGTAGCTTGAAGACAAAAAAAAGATGAAAGGCATAATGCTGAACATGTTTACCATTGGAAATCAATGTCATTGTGGTTTCTAACTGTGCTCAGGCAATGATTCACTTGTTTTGTAAAATTTCGCTCTTCTTCAAGTTGATGTGACTCTGGCATTGGCAGAAGTAAGTTTGGGTTAGGGGATGCTTGCCCCCCTGCAAAAACCAATAAGAATTGACTTGTTTGCCCTTCTGTGTTTCAGGCTTTTTCATCCTTTTGGCTCGTCAACATTTAGGAAGTTGGCATTTTATATTAGAACCCATTCTGGACTAAGTATTCTATCTGCAGATTTCTGGTTTAGAATTCTATATGCAGAATGTTATCTGTATACATTCCATTTTTTTGTTATTCTATCTGAAGAACTCTACGTTAAGAAAGATGTCTGTAGAATGTTGTACTTAGATTTTTACCAATTCTAGCTTTAGAATTCTATGTTTAAAAGTCATTCTGTAAGCAACTGTATAACAAATTCCATCCAAAGAATTTTGTCTATACAATTTTATCAATTTGTGTGTTAAGAATTTTGTCTTAATTGTAGCTGTACCATGGTTTGCAATTTTATACACAGTACTGAATTCTGTGTGTAGAATAATATGCTTGCATGTAGAATTCTATATTTTGCATTTTGTACTTAGAATTCTATCTGTAGTATATTTGCAAAATTTTATAGATAATTTCTATTGTGTAGAACTCCATTTTAAATTCTGTGTGCAACATACTTTAGTAAGAAGTTTACCAGTAAAATGTGAACTTAGACGTCCAGGTGTACAATTCAGTGTTTATACCTTTATCAACATAATTCTGTGCCTGGAATTCTATCTGTATACTTCTTTGCTTAGAATTTCATATGTGAAATTCTGAATCTAAAATTACATTGATAATACTATTGGTTTATTATTTTATCAGTATAATTCTGCATTTAGAGTTCCATTTGTAGAATTCTTGCATTAGAATTCTATATTTAGAACGGCATCTATAGCATGCTCAGACTAGAGTTCTAGCTTCAGACGTTTTGTGTTTCAATTTCTATTTGAAAAATATCATGAAATTTTGCAATCAGATGTTCATCTCTAGAATTCTGTATTCAAATTCTTTCTGTAGAATTATTTATGTAAAATGTTATGTTTAGTATTCTATTTTTACAATTCTATATTTTTAGTTCTACATTTATACTTCTGTCTTCAGAGATTTCTTTATAAATAATAATGACATAATAGTAATAAAAATAATTCAGTCTGTTGATCTTTCTGTTTTGAATTGTTTCTGTATAGTTCTTTTACTTACTTCTTGCTTGTGGATTATAGCCAAAGTATTTTCTCTGCAGAATTCTGTGTTTGGGATTCTATATGCAACATTCTTGGTTTAAAATTATTTTTGCAGAATTTTGTGTTTGCAAAAATGTCTACAGAGTTCTATATTAAGAATTCTATGTGTAGAATTCCATCTGTCAAATTCTATGTTTAGAATCATGTACGTAAAGTTCTAGCTGCAGAGTTATTATGAATTTTGTATTACAAAATCACTGTTATAGAATTTTAAATGCTAAGACCCCTGTGGTTAGAATTGTCTCGCTACAGAATTCTATGTTTAGAAGTTTTTCCGAAGATATTTTTAGCTGCATTTGCAGTGCAAACTTTTTTTATCAGGCCCACTAATGTACACTTAAATTGTGTGCTTCGCTCTCGAGGTGAATTTCTTGGCATCATTGTTCACAGGTTCATAGGTGTGTACCAGGCTAATGGTCCTGGAGTTTTTATAAGCCTAGCCCATAGAAGTGCCCTGGCATTGTGCCGCCCAATGTTAGTTCCCACTGCCTCTATCAAGTACAGCCAATGGATTGATCCCCAGGGTGAACTTTCTATTACCCATCCACTCATCAAGATTTCTCTTGAAGAGAGACAGCGAGGTGCTCTGCTTGACATGTATGGGAAGTCTATTCTAGAGCATGGGCAGTCTCTGGGTGAGGAGAACCTGTCCCTCCAGCATGTTCTGTTGATTGTGGTAATGAGGTTGAGGTCTCTGGAGCATGTGGTGCGAAGGGATTGGGATTTCTTTAGCTGTAGCATTTCTAACAGAGCTAGGTCAGACATAGCTTTGTAAGTCGAGCAGAGATTGCCTCTAAGTAGGCAATATGAGACAGAGAATAGCTGGAGTCTTTTGAGTCTGTCCATGTAGGACATGTGTTTAATGCCTAGGATCCTCTTTGTGAGGTACTTCTGTGGCCTCTCCAGCTGTTGCAGATGTCTAGTGAGGTACATACCAAATGGGGCATTATACTCGATGATTGGTCTAATGAGGGAAGAGTAGTGAGACAGATGATGACCTCTTTCATCCTGGATGCAAAACCCTTGGTAATGAGATGTGCCACATAGAAGGACTTTCTGACCACAGTAGCAATGTGGTGGTCGAAGGAGAGGTTGCTGTCAACCTGCATCCCCAGATCTCTTATAACACCTCAGTGTTCGGTGGGTTCCCATCAATGTGGTAATTAGTGGGAACTGAGGTTTTACCAAAGGTGATGGCAACGTATTTTTTGGCGTTAAGGTTAAGGACATGGTTTTGACACCAGTCATTAGTCTCAGTGATGCCTTTCTGTAGGATGGCTGCATCACTTGGGGAGTTAATAATGGCTCCTAGCATGCAGTCATCTGCGAACTTGGTCAGCCAGAGTTAGTTTGTGTTGGCCTGGACTTCTGAGAAGTAGATGCTGAACAGGAAAGGACCCAGGACCGATCCCTGTGGGACTCCTCTCTGACTGGTCAGCAGTCTGACTGGAGTTCGCTACTTTCACACTAAGTGTTCTATCTGAGAGCCAGTTTGCAACCCACTTAGTGATATACAGATTGATGCCTAGTTTAGTGAGTTTATCAATAATTCCCGAGTGAGGAATGGTATCAAAGGCCTTGGCCAGATCGAGGTAGGCTGTATGCACTGCCTTACCTTCATCCACAGCCCTGGTGACTGACTCAAAAAAGTCAACCAGGTTGAGCAGGCATGATCCCCTTTTGCAAAGCCAAACTGTGTGAGGTCTAGAGTTTGGAGATTTCCTATTTCTTTAATTAGGTCCACGATGATGCACTCCATAGCTTTACATATCAGACTCATCAGGCTAATGGGGTGATAATTCCCTGGGTTTGTAGTTGCTCCCCCTTTATGGACAGGGATGACTGTAGCAGTGCGCCATTCAGTAGGGACAAAGCCTGAGGTGAGGCTGTGATTGAACAGGGCACACAGAAGTGGTGCAAGTTCCCTTTGTAATTCATGTACAACACAGCCAGGGATAATATCAGGTCCCATGGAAGCTGTATTCTTGACCATGGACAATGCAGCTTTAACCTATGCTGCAGTAATGCTGGGTGCCTGACATTCTTCCTGTATTGTGATCAGTCCTTTGGGGGGGGGGGGAGTAAAGTTGGCACTGAATCTGTCGGCCAGTATGTTGGCAATATCTGTTGGCTCAGTATAGAAGGTACCATTGTACAGTAACTCAGAGCAAATCTGGGTATTGCTGTGGAGGTTCTTGATATAGCTATAGAAGGCTTTGTGATTGTTTTTAGTGTCTGCCATGATTCTGCCTTCATAGCTTGCTTTAGAGGATTTGAAGAGGGATCGCAACTTTTTGTTGAGGCTAATAAGGGAGTTTTTCCAGTCTTGGGACTTCACCTTTTTCTGCAATAGTTTCTTCCTTCTGTTGTACAGTTTATTAATGGTTGGGAACCACCAGATTGGCTTCCTTTCTTTGGAAGAGAGCATCTTGGTTCTGTTGGGTATTGCTAGTTCCATGCATTTATGTACATATTCGTACAGTGCATTGGTGTAGGATTCAGCAGTCATGCAGCTAGTTTCCATTGGCATGGGTGCTGTGAAGTTAGCCGCCTCTATTTTTAGGAGTCCAAAGTCAGCTTTGGAGAAGTTTTTCAATGTGGTTACCTTTGTGGGGGTGTGTGGGTGAGATGTGGATTTCCATGGTGATTAGTTTATGGTTGGATCTGACCAGGGAGGGAATGACTATTGGTGTAGAGCAACGGTCACCCATGTTAGTAATAACCAGATCAAGGATGCTGCTTCTTCTAGTGGGGGGGGGGGGGTCAGAATGAGTTGGTCCAGGGCATTGGAATTGATTAATTCCAGGAAGCATTGCACCACTGTATTGGGGTTTGAGTATTTTTCCCAGTTCATGGAGGGGTAGTTGAAGTCTCCTAGTATGAGAGTGTTGGGTTGGACCTTGATAGATTCCAGGGTGCTTAGGAAAGTGGAGTCAGAGTCAAGTGACATGGTTGGGGACCTATATCAGGCTATGACCTGGATCTCCGTCTTACCCAATGTTAGTTGTACCATAAGTATCTCAGATGCGTTATGCTGGACTACTAGTCTGGAGGTGTGCATATCCTTTATGAATATGGAGACACCACCACCTTCGGAGCTTCTGTCCATGTTTTGAGGCCGAAAGGTGTGGAATGAGTTATAGCCTGGTAGTGCAGTGGTGCTTTCTGCCGCTTTAAACCAAGTGTCCATTACAGCACAAATGTCGATGTTCTCCATTTTGAGGAGTGCCTCGAGCGAGTGCATCGAGTTAGACTTCTAGCACTGAGCAGCATGACCCTCAGATTGCATTTATTTATAGCTGTTACGGTGCTAATTTTGGTCTTTGGAACACTGCCTAAAAAAGGCACTGTAGGGGTAGCAAAAGCCTTAGCCAGTACCCGGAACACATAATTAGCCGGTTATTATCAGCACCTTCTCATAGGTTCATAGATAAGTACTAGGCTAGCTGCCCCTGTGGGTCATTTTCAGCCCAACCAATTTCCTTTTTTTTGTGCTCGAAATAACCAATCCTATTTTATTATAGATTGGCTTTACCCAGCCCATGGTTAATAATTATAGATTACGCCAATGAAAATAACTGGAACCATTCCCCACTCAGGAATTATAGAAAAACTCAATAAGCTAGGCATCAACCCCTATATCACTAGGTGGGTTGCAAACTGGCTCACAGATAGAACCCACAGTGTGAAAGTAGCTGACTTCAATTTGGACTGCAGCCCAGTCACAAGTGGAGTCCCACAGTGTTCGGTCCTAGGTCCTCTCCTGTTTGGTATCTACTTTTCTGAAGTCCAGGCCAACACGAAGGGACTCTGGCTGACAAAGTTGACAGATGATCGCAAGTTGGGAGATATTATTAACTCCCCAAGTGATGCTGACATCCTACAGAAAGGTCTCACTGAAACAGACTACTGGTGTCAGAACCATGGCCTTCAGCTCAATGCCAAAAAATGTGTCGTCATCCCCCTTGGGAAAAACCCAGTTCCCTTGAATTACCACATCGATGGTAGTCCACTGAACACAGAAGGAGTTGTAAGCGATCTGGGAACAAAGATTGACAGCAACCTCTCTTTTGACCACCACATTGGCACTGTGGTCAGAAAGTCCTTCTAAGTGGCACATCTCATTACTAAGGGTTTTGCATCCAGGAAGAAAGAGGTCATTGTCTCCCTCTACTCTTCCCTCATTCGGCCAATCAAGTACAATGCCTCATTTGGCATGTACCTCACTAGACACCTGCAACAACTGGAGAGGCCACAAAAGTACCTCACAAAGAGGATCCTAGGCCTTAAACACTTGTCCCATATGGACAGACTCAAAAAACTCCAACTATTCTCTGTCTCTTATCGCCTACTTAGAGGTGAACTCTTCTTGACTTACAAAGCCATGTCTGACCCAGCTGTATTAGAAATGCTACATCTAAAGAAATCCCAATCCCTCCACGCCACATGCTCCAGAGGGTTTCACGACAGATGAAAAAAACACCGGATCACCGACAACCCCATCGCCGAGACGACATCGCCAACAGCAGACATCCCCGACAACGGTAAGTCAAGGTATTACAGAATGGAACTCATTTCCGTTCCCGTAATACACACGAAAATCACATTACAATGTGTATAGCAGGTTTAATGTGGGTGTGTGTTCCACAGCAGCAGTATCCTTTGTGAAATACACCTGTCCCTCGAAACCATTCTGTTGACATTGAAGCAGAGATTTAGGTCCCTAGACTGAGTATTTCTGATGCCATTTGATTTGCTAATGTGCAGTAAATCCATCAGTAATCGCTCAGAAGATGCCTTGTATACCATACACAGGTCACCTCTTAGCAGTCTATAGGATACTGAGTATAGTGACAGGCTTTGAGTTGGTCCACGTGGGACATGTTGTTAAGGCCTTGTATCCTTTTAGTAAGGTATCTCTGTGGGAGTTCCTGTTGTTGCATGTGTTTAGACAGATACATACCAAAGGGCGCATTATATTCAATGATTAGCCTAATGAGAGCTGAGTAAAGGGGGACAATGTCATTACAAGATCTAGACACAAACACTTTGTTTATAAGCTGTGCAGTATAGAAGGACTTTCTTACAAAAGTAGACACAAATTGGTCAAAACTTAGGTCACTGTCCACATAAGTTCCCAAATCTTGAAAACTGGGGTTAACTCTTAGGGGCATATTGTTAATGTAGGAGTTTCCTTGGGTAGATGACAATAATGCATTTTTTGACATTTAGTTTTAGTCCATGATTTTGACACCAGTTATTTGAAACAAACCTTCCTGCAGGGCAGATAAGTTATTTGTGGTTTCAATGACTGCTTCTAGCTTGAAATCATCTGCAAACTTAGTTAGAGCCCTTTGGTATTGTCTTTTATTTCAGAAAATTAGATGCTAAACAGAAGAGGTCCCAGCATAGAACCTGAGGAACTCCACTGTAGACTGGTCCCTTTGTGGTGGTAACCTCCCCTATTTTGATTATCTACTTCCTATATGTGAACCAGCTAGCAATCCAGTGGGTAACCTAGGGGTTTATTCCTAGTTTGCTTACTTTTCTATTATACCTGAGTGGGGAATTGTGTCAAAAGCTTTAGCAAGGTTGAGATATGTGTTATGCACCATTTTACCTTCATCCATTGCTTTGGTGACCTTTTCAAAAAAATCGACCAGGCCAAATAAGCATGACCTTCTGTTGATGAATCCAAACTGAGATGGGTCCATTGTTTGAAGGTTCCCTATATCCTGACTGATTCATTTCTTAATAAGTCTTTCCATGGCTTTGCATATGAGGATGGTCAGACTTATGAGGTTGTAACTGCCTGGGTCTGTGGAAGATTCTCCCTTATTAAGAGAAGTAACTGTAGTGGTTCTTCATTCACTTCATACAAAATCTGTATAGAGGCTGAGACTGAACAGCGTTGTTAGGGGTGTAGCAAGACCATGCTTCACACTATTTAAGATGCATCCAAGGATATTGTCAGGACCCATCTATGCACTATTTTTAGCTTTTGATAGCACTTTTAGGACTCGGTCTTGTGTGATAGCTGGAGATGAATCATCTTCAAGTATATTTTGAGGGACAAAAACCAAAAAAGTGCAAAACCAATACTGAAACAACCACCAAATAGGTTCATAGGTAGGTACTAGGCTACTGGCCCTAGGGCCTATATAAGCCTAGCCAAAAAGGTACCCTGGCTTTCGCCACCTAAGAAAATTATTTTCCTGTTCCCCTGTCGAGCAGAGCCACAGAGGTGATCCCTGGGGTAAATTTCCTATTTCCCATCCAATCAAGATTTTTCTTTAAGAGTACTAATGTGGAGCTTTGTTTGATATAGATAGGTAGTTTGTTCCAGAGTATGGGAAGTCTCTGGGACAGGTATCTATCCCTCCAGCATGTTCTATTTATTGTGGTGACAAAGTTTATGTCCCTAGAGCGTGTAGCTCGGAGGGATTGGGATTTCTTTAAGTGGAGCATGTCCAACAGCTTTGGGTTTGACATAGCTTTGTATGTTAGGCAGAGATCGCCTCTGAGTAGACGATATGCGATGGAGTAAAGCTGGAGTTTTTTGAGACAGTCTGCGTAGGGCATCTGTTTGAGGCTGATAATCCTCTTTGTGAGGTATTTCTGCGGCCTTTCCAGTTGTTTTAGTTGTCTTGTGAGGTACATACCAAAAGGGGCGTTGTACTCTATAATGGGTCTAATGAGCGATGAGTAGAAAGGAACAATGACCTCTTTTTTCCTGGATGAGAAACTTTTTGTGATGAGGTGTGCCACGTAGAAGGATTTCCTGACTACTGTGGTGATGTGATTATCAAAGGAGAGACTACTGTCCACCTGTGTCCCAAAGTCTCTTATCACACTTTCGGTGTTAAGTAGACTACCAGCTATGTGGTAGTTCATGGGTACAGAGTTTTTACCAAAGGGGATGGCAATGCACTTTTTGGCATTGAGCGTGAGGCCATGGCTTTGACACCAGGCATCTCTCTCAGTAAGACCCTTTTGCAGGATGTCCACATCGTTAAGAGTTTCGATTATGGCTCCTAGTTTGCAGGTATCTACGAATTTCATTAGCCAAAGACCTTCTGTATTAGCCTGTACTTCAGAAAAGTAGATACCAAACAGGAGAGGACCCAGGACTGAACCCTGTGCTACTCCACTTGTCACTGGTCTGAAGTCGGATTTGGAGTCTGCTACTTTCACAGTGTGGGTTCTGTCAGTGAGCCAGTTGGCAACCCATCTTGTGACATAGAGATTTATACCTAGTTTAGTGAGTTTATCTATAATTCCAGAGTGGGGGATGGTGTCAAAAGCTTTGGCGAGATCTAGATAGGCTGTGTGAGCCACCTTACCCTTGTGTATGGCTTTGGTGACTGCTTCAAAGAAGTCCATCAGGTTTAGGATACATGATCTGCCTTTTACAAACCCAAACTGGGTGGGGTCCAGAGTTTGGAGATTTCCAATGTCTTTGTTTATAAGTTCCATGATGATACGTTCCATGGCCTTGCAGACCAGGCTCGTTAGGCTAATGGGGCAGTAGTTCCCAGGGTCTGTGGTGGCTCCCCCTTTGTGGAGTGGGATAACTGTCACTGTGCGACATTCAGTGGGCACAAAGCCTGAGGTGAGGCTATGATTGAACATGGTGCTTAGGTGGGGTGCCAGTTCATTCTGTAGTTCATGTTGAATGCAACCTGGGATGTTGTCAGGTCCCATGGATGCTGTGTTCTTGGCTTTGGAGAGTGTGGTTTTTACCTGTGCAGCCATGATTACAGGAACTTTGCATTCTTCTGGTATAGAGATGGGCCCTTTAGGGGGTGCGAAGGGTCTAAAGTTAGCACTGAACCTATCTGCCAGGATATTGGCAATATCAGTTGGTTCTCTATATTTAGTGCCATTGTGCTGTAACTCAGAGCAGATCTGAGTGTTCATATTATTCCATGCTGGTGTGAATGACCTGAGACGTACCTCCCTGGACCACATGAAAAGAGACATAGAGGAGCTCTCTGATCATGTAGCCCAGACCGGTATGACCCTGACCTTGAGTAGCATCTTGACCTCACCAAGAATGATGCCACAGTATAAAGACAAAATGATCAATTTTAACAATTGGCTAAAGTATTGGTGTCATTCTAAGGAGATTCAGTGTCTGTCAGCCTGGAATGACATGCTTGACAAGCCACGTTGCTTCGCTAGGGATGGCTTGCACCTGTCACCCCTGGGCTTTCGAATACTGGCTAAGGCTCTTGCCACCCCCATAGTGCCTTTTTTAGGCAAGGCTCAAAAGACAAACCCACATCCATAGACAACACAAGAAAAAAAAAAACTAAGGGTAATGCTGCTCAATGCCAGAAGTCTAAACCTCAAGATGCATGCATTCGAGGCTATCCTCAGTATGGAGAATATCGATATCTGTGCAGTGACAGAGACCTGGTTCAAGGCCCCAGAGAGCACCCCAGCACTACCAGGTTATACCTCATACCATGCTTTTTGGCCCCAAAACTCGGGCCGAACAACAAAAGGAGGGGGAGTATCCATATTCATCAAAGATACCCATACCTCCAGGTTAGTGGCACTACACAAAGCATCGGAGACCATCCATGTACAGTTAACAGTGGGCAAAACTGCCTTTCAGTTTGTAGCCTGCTACAGACCACCCTCCCAAACTCAGGAACCCCACTCGGCCTTCCTGAGAACACTGGAGAATATGAAGGTCTCTCCAAACACAATAATATTGGGTGACTTCAACTACCCAAACATCGACTGGGAAAACTACTCAAGCCCCAACACCCTTGCCCAATGGTTCCTAGAATTGAAAAACTCAAATGCTATGGAACAACTGGTCACCACTCCCACAAGAGGGGATAACATATTGGACCTGGTCATCACCAACATGGGGACTCTATGTTCCACACCAGAGGTATGTCCCATATTGGTAAGATCAGACCATAAATTAATCTCACTGGACATCCATATCCCATCCCCAACCCCAGCCAAAGAAATCATGGTGAAAAATTTCTCAAAAACAAATTTCACACTTCTCAAAACCGAGGTGGAATCCTTCAAAGCCACCGGGCCAGTGGAAAATACTGCCCAAACAGCAGAATCCTTTACAAATGCATTCTATGGACACCTACAGGAATGCATGGATCGTGCTATCCCAAATAAAACCAAGACTCACTCCTCCAAAGGCAGGAGACCAGTCTGGTGGACCCCAGCCATTAATAAGCTATACAACAGAAGGAGGAAGCTACTACATGATAGAGCAAAATCCCAAAAAGGGAAGGCATCTCTAATCAGTACTAGCAAGAAACTACGATCCCTCATAAAATTATCTAAGGCCAGCTTCGAAAGAAAAATTGCACAAGACACTAAAGATAATCACAAGGCCTTCTTTAGTTATGTCAGGAATCTGGGGGGTAACTCCCAGATATGCTCTGAGTTAGTACAAAATGACAAAAAATACACTGATCCCACAGACATTGCCAACATCCTGGCAGACAGGTTCAGTGCAAACCTTCCCCCTCTTCCCCCCCAAAAGACCAAATGTCTATCCCAACAGAATGTAGCCTCCCTGACATCACAAATGCACAGGTGAGAGCTGCCCTCTCCAAAGCAAAAAACACAGCATCAATGGGACCAGAAGGTGTCCTGGGCTGCGTCTTACACGAGCTCCAAGAAGAACTAAACCTTCACATAAAGTTACTGTTCAATCTCAGCCTTGCTACAGGATATGTACCCAAGGAATGGTGTACAGCAACAGTGGTCCCGTTCCACAAAGGTGGTGCCACAACGGACCCAGGAAACTATCGTCGTATAAGCCCGACTAGTCTGGTCTGCAAAGCTATGGAGCGTATCATCATGGAACTCATAAACAAGGACATTGGTAACCTCCAGACACTGAATCCCACCCAATTCGGCTTTGTTAAGGGCAGATCTTGCCTCTTGAACCTGGTTGACTTCTTTGAAACAGTTACCAAGGCCAGAGATGAAGGGAAGGTAGTCCACACAGCCTACCTGGACCTCGCAAAAACCTTTGACACAATAACTCACTCGGGCATCATAAATAAGCTCACCAACTTAAATATCAACCCCTATGTCACAAGATGGGTTGCAAACTGGCTCAGGGATAGAACCTACATGGTCAGTATTGCAGGTGCCATGTCAGACTCCAAATCAGTTACAAGTGGCATCCCACAAGGCTCAGTCCTGGGACCTCTCTTGTTCGGTATATACTTCTCTGAGGTACAGGCTAATACGGGAGGACTATGGCTGACCAAGTTCGCAGATGACTGCAAGCTGGGCGCCATAATCGACTCTCCGGCTGACACAAGCATCCTCCAAAAGGGTCTCACAGAGACGGATAACTGGTGCCAGAGCCATGGCCCTAAGCTAAATGCCAAAAAGTACATAGTCATCCCGTTTGGGAAAAACAAAGTGCCCACAAATTACCACATAGGTGGTAATCCATTAAGTACGGAAGAAGTAATTAGGGATTTGGGGACCCAAGTAGATAGAAACCTCTCTTTTGACAATCAAGTTGCCAGAGTGGTTAGAAAGACCTTCTATATAGCCCACCTTATCACAAAAGGGTTCACATCTAGAACAATAGAGGTCATTGTGCCCCTCTACTCATCACTCATCAGGCCCATAACTTAATACAATGCCCCATTTGGGATGTACCTTACCCGACACCTGCAGCAACTGGAGAGGCCCCAAAAGTACCTCACCAAGAGGATCAAGGGACTCAATCAGATGCCCTATACAGTTCGGCTAAAGAAACTCCAGCTCTACTCAGTTGCTTACCGCCTACTCAGAGGTGATCTATGCCTGACGTATAAAGCCATATCCAACCCAGAATTAATGGACATGCTCCACCTCAGGAAATCCAAATCCCTTAGAGCTACATGCTCCAGGGACTTAAACCTCAGCACAGAAATAAATAGGACATGCTGGAGGGACAGATTCATATCCCAGAGGCTGCCCTCACTCTGGAACAGAATCCCAGTCCATGTTAGGCAGAGCCCCTCACTGACCCTCTTCAAGAGAAATCTTGACGAGTGGATGGGAGATCGTAAGTTCACCCCTGGGATCTCTTCTGTGTCCCTGCTAGACAGGGGCACAGTAAACTAACCTTAAAAGGGCTATCTTCTGTGACCTACTCTACAGAGACACAGTAAACCAATCTAAAAGGGTGGCGAAAGCCAAACACACTCTGGCTAGGCTTGTAAATGCTCCAGGGCAGATAGCCTAGTATAAGCCTATGAACCTATGAACCATTGAGATTCTTGACATAGCTATAGAATGCTTTGTGGTTGTCTTTAGAATCAGTGGTGATTTTGTTTTCATAACTAGCTTTGGAGGATTTTATGAGGGATCTCAACTTCTTACTGAGGCCGACCAAGGAGTTCCTCCAATCATGGGATTTTACTCTTTTTTGCAACAGTTTCTTTCTTCTGTTGTAGAGTTTATTTATGGCAGGGGACCACCAGATTGACTTCCTTTTTTTTTGGAGGATAGCATCTTGGTTCCGTTGGGGATAGCACAATCCATGCACTCGTGTAAGTGCTTATAAAGTGCATTTGTGTAGGATTCAACAGTCGTACCTCTATTGTCCGTCTGCATGGGTGTCGTGAAGTTTGCCACTTCTGTCTTAAGAAGCGGGAAGTTGGCTTTGGAGAAAATGTTTACAGTGGTTTCCCTAATGGGGGGGGGGGGTGTGGATGTCTAGGGTGATTAGCTTGTGGTCGGATCTGGCCAACAGGGAAGTGACCTCTGGTGTGGAACACCGGTCGCCCATGTTGGTAATGACCAGGTCTAGGATATTGCTGCCCCTGGTGGGGGTGGGGGTAAGTTGATAATATGAAGTCAGGTCCCCAATGGTCAAAAAAGGCACTGTAACACCGTAAACATTTAAAGGTGTAATTCCACCTCATAAAATACATAAACTACAAATGGATATTTACACCATAAAAGTAACCATCCATCTCAAATTAAAAAGAACATAACAAAAGGACAATATATACGAGCAAGTCGGATGTCCACTGAGCATTTTGGCTTGTTGGATGAGTTAGAGATAATCACCAAAATGTTTTCAAGTAGAGGGTACAAGAAGGACTATTTAAACAATTTGTGTCAGGAGATTTTAAATAAGAGAGACAGTATGTACCCCCCTATTTTAAGACTTCCTTTGTCTGTTAATCAGAATTAGGGTAAAGGTAAGAACAAATATGGTACAGTGTGTACCTTGGATATAACTGTAGATAGTTTAGCGATTGGGAATATAATACAGAATCATTGGAAAATTCTGGAGGGGAATATGGATTTAGTTAAGACATTTGGTATAAAACCTCATTTCGTTTACAGGAATAATTACAGCATCAAGAAATGATGATACTAAGTGTCCTTCGATTACCCTTCATTCTAATAAAAAATGAGGAATGTATAAATGTGGACAATGTCATTTTTGTAGGCACATCTCTGAAGGGCCCTGTATATCATTGGACCACATGGAACAAACTTTTAAAGTCCTGGGATATGTAAATTTTAAGACCAAAGGAGTGGTTTATATTAGTTGTTGTAGTGGGTGCCAGGCTTTTTATGTCAGAATGACCACAGATATCCTCAGAGAACGTATGAGGGAACATGTTTAAAGTATTATGGTTAAGGATTCCAAGAATGCTCTGTTTAAGCACTCTTTAGAATGTGAAAATATAAGAAATTTTTATTTTCCATTTTAGAGGTAGGTAACATTGATCTAAGGGGTGGGGATTTTAAAAATTATCTAGAACAGAGGGAAGCCTTATGGCAGGTCAAATTAGAGGCTGATAAAAAGCCTGGTTTACACAAAACTATTAATATTAAGTGTTTTCTTTAAATATAGGAAACTGAGTGTAAACAAGAACGCTACCTGAATTTTTTATGTATTTTATGAAGTTGAATTATACCTTTAAATGTTTATGGTGTTACAGTGCCTTTTTGACCATTGGGGACCTGACTTCATATTATTTATGTCTTGAGGGACAGATGGAGGGGAGATGGGGTAAAATTATACCTAAATTTATTGGCCAGTAGGTATGCTATATCTTTAGCCTCAGTGTAGCTAACACCATTTACAATCAACTCAGCACATTACTGCATTGTGCTTTTGAGATTATGAACATAACTGAAAAATGCCTTGTGGTTGTCTTTGGCTTGGGTAGCTATTTTTTGCCTCAGTGTTGGCTTTGGTGGATTTTATTAAGTTCCTAATTGTTTGTTTATTAAAGTGACAAAGGGGTTCTAACATTCTGGGAGTTACTCTTCTTACGTTTGGTCAAAATTATTTCCCTTTTATTACAAAGCTTGTTGATATTATGGTTCCACCTTGTGGGTTTGTTTGTGAGGTTTGCCTTGCACTTGTTCCTGTGGGGTATAACTGCAGTTATGCAGCTGTTTACATGCTGGTATAGTGTAGTGGTGTACATTTCTGCTTATTCAGCTGCATATTCAGTGGAGTTAACTGGGTTTGGTGGTGATTTGAAGCTTGCTAAAGTACCATTTAGGAGAAGGTAGTTTTTCTTAAAGAAAATTTTAAAGGTACCTTTAGTATAACAGATCTCCAGTTTCTGTTTTATTTCAAAGAAGACTGTTTTATAAGCAGAGTGATGAAGATAAGCAAAGGATGGTGCAATACGCTCCCATATTAGTAAAAACAATATCCAAGATGTTGATCCCCCATTGGCTATTCTGACTAATTGACAAAGTCCAGCAATGTCTGTGCTTGTGCACTAGTGGTGGTTTAGGGGTCACACTCTATAGCTGGCTAATATGTCATATGGCACCTTTCTGATGATTATTTGGACATGAAAATGCTCTAGTGCTCTTGCTGCTTTACCAGCCTTGATGTGAGTCTCTTCTGAATGTAGATTGATACACCTCCATCTTTTTTCCCCTCCTGAGCAGTAGCTGGTTTAAACATGTAGAAGGCATTACAACCTTGCAGAGCCAGAATGCATTCTGCTATCTTAAACCATGTCTCATGTCACAGACATCAGTATTTTCCAAGGTGATAAGGGCTTGTAGGGAGTAGAATTTCTTTTTCAGGCTCCTAGCATTGATCAATAACAGCTTTATATTCTCTTTTGTTTGTTTCTTTACGTTAGTAGGTTTATCAGGCTAGCATTTCCTAAAAAGGCCCTACAGGGGTAGGCAATGTCTTTGCCAATAATTGAAACCCTATAGGGGAGAGATGCAAAGTAGCGTGGTCTGTTAATTATATCCTTCTAGGCTGAGAAATATTGGACCCCCTTGAATGACACCAAAAATTAAGGCAATTACTGAAGTCAATTATTTACTGCTCATATCATGGCATTATTCTTGGGAAGGTAGATGCTAGGCTGATACCTGCCTTGGACACATATTCTAAGAGCTTAATCATTTCTCTATTCATATAATACAGGGAGGTACACCTCATGTCATTGACACCAGCATAAACTATGATAGAGTCATACTGGTACTTGTTCAAGGATTTGAGTGCATGTGTGATCTGACAGATCCTGGCACCAGACAAGCAATTAACCATCACTCTTTCCTTGCTCAGCCTGGCAACAGGCACATCTGTATGTCTTACAATACAGTCACATATATCAAGAATGTTTGATTGGGTCGATGCTTGTCTTATGGGCTTAGTATCTGTGACTTTGGGACTCCTTATGCTATGTGAGGAAATAGGGTTAATATGCTGAGTGTGCTTTGAACTTGTGCTGTGTTTCAGATGTCTTTGAGGTTTAGGCAAGTTAATCTTTAGAATGTCAGCACATGACAGTTTACATGTATTGTAATGGCCTTGGAGAGGTGTGATATGTGGTGCACTGATGACAGTTTTAGTGTCTGAGTACTGTGTGCGAAATTTTTGCCTCCAAGGATATTATATATGTAGATCTCTCACACACACTGTTATGCTGTTTGAGTAATAGATGACTGTCAGACAGCATGAAACTTACAATGACCAACTGAGAACATAGTTGTGTAGAATGTTTTTTAGAGCTGGACAGGCAGATGGATGCTGGATAATTTTATAGGTGATACTGACACTGTGTATATGTTACCTGATGAGGCAGTTCTAACCAATTTAGGCTTTTTAGTGTTATACAGCGGTAGGTTCAGAAAGGGGCATTTGCTGCAAATTTAGCAACTTTGTTATAGCACTGTTCAAGTTCTAATTTTTGTGAAGCCAGGAGGATGGGAGCTCCATAAAGAAGCATACCTCACTAAAAGAATCACAGGCCTAAAGCAGATGCCCTACGCTGACCGCCTTAAAAAACTCCAGCTATACTCTGTCGCATATCGTCTACTCAGAGGCGATCTCTGCTTAACATACAAGGCCATGTCAAACCCAGAGCTGTTGGACATGCTACACTTAAAGAAATCCCAATCCCTCAGAGCTACACGCTCCAGGGATCTAAACCTTGTCATCACAATAAACAAAACATGCTGGAGGGATAGGTTCCTGACCCAGAGACTCCCCAGACTCTGGAATAGATTGCCCATACATGTCAAGCAGAGTGCCTCTTTGGACCTCTTCAAGAGGAACCTTGACGATTGGATGGGAGAAAGGAAATTCATCCCAGGGATCACGTCAGTCGCCCTGCTAGACAGGGGTTCAGGAAAGTAAATAATGTGGGAAGAAATAGCCAGGGAATTGTTATGGCTAGGCTTGTATAGGCCCTAGGGCTGATAGCCTAGTACCAACCTATGAACCTATGAACCTATGGGGAGGAGATAAGTAGTGGCAAGTGTAGTTCTGGTTGCATCGGTGAGAAAGTTTTAGGCTTTGTAAAGCACCCCAGTTTCTGATGAGTTTTTCTTATGCAATTGTGTAAATGCAGGTTGAATGTAAGATCATCAACTATTACCCCTAATAATTCACTATGAGAAGTGACTTCAATGGTTGTATTATCAAGACAGAGGTCTTTAAATTTTGTTTTTTCATGAGAGAGAGATTTGGGGAAAAAGTAGTACTTTGGTCTTTTTTTGGGTTGAGCATGATTTGTAAGTTATGAAGCCATATTTCAGTACCTTTTAAAGCTTCCTGAGTAATTTTATGTAGGTGTACTATGTTGTCAGATGTGCAAATGAGAGTGGAATCATCTGTGTATTCTATTTAGGTGGCCTGTTGTGTGGATCTATAGAGGGTGTTGGTGAAAATGTTAAATAGGACCAAGGATAGAGCCTTGTGGTGTGATGACTGGAAGGCAAGGACGGTATGTGGAGTGTCATTTTACTGACTGAAACCTATTGGACAGGTATCTTTTGAACCACAGAAGGATGGGCTGGGAGAGTCCTGGTGAGGACATCTGAAGTAGAAGTTTGCTGTGACAAACTGCATTGAAGGCTTTAGACAAGTCTAGAAATAAGCAAGAGACTAATTTGCCATTATCTCTAGCTTTATTGACAATATCTATATAGGTTAGAAGAGCAGTGTTAATACAATGGGAAGGACAGAAGCCATGTTGTGCAGGGGATAGGAGTTCTTCCTGCAGAAGACAGTCTAGCAATTCTTTTTGAATACATTTTTCAGGTATTTTGGTGAAGGGAGATATACACCTAAATTTATTCATATCTGTTGAATTTCCTCCTTTGTGCAGAGGGATAATGTGCAACTTTTTCCAGAGAGAGGGAATGTGGGATTTCTGGATTGACCTATTTATAAGGACTGAGACAGGATAGGCAAAGTTTTTGCTATTTTTAGGTACTCACTTGGAAAGTCATCAGCTGAAAACAGCATGGTTTAAGTTAGTCTAAGAGTAGTTTTATATAGGAGTAGTTAAACATAGGATGTGGGCACAGGTTTGAAGGTGAAAGTGGATGTGGTGATATGTGGCTGTTGGGCAGGTTTGGGATTAGATGTTGAGGAATCCTTGGTTAGAGGTGCCATGCTATCTGTAAAATAAGAGTTGAACTGTATTGCTGTTTTGAGTGTTGAGTTATTGAGAGAGTGGTTTGGGCTGAATTTCTGGCCGGGATGTAAGATTTTTTTAATGAATATCCAAAAATTTTTAGGGCTCTGTTAGTACTATTCTGACAGCTATTATAGTATATCTTTTTGACTTTATTTATTTGCTTTTTAGTATAATTGTGAAGCATTCTGAAGTTTTCAAGACATTGTGTTGCTTTATATTTTTTACCATTCTTTCCATGCTTTTTCTCTATCCTACATTAGCACTCTACTCCTTTTGGATAGCCATATTGCATTATTTGTTTTAGCCTCTTCCTTTAGGGGGTGCAAGGCTATTTAGGATATTTAGAAATGTTGTACTGAATTCATTTACAGTATTGTCTAAGGGGAGGATGTTTAGGAAGTTCCAGTTAATAGATAATAGTGTAGTAATGGAAATTTAAGGGTTAAACTTGTAAAGGTCACGTGTTGTTTTATAACCATGCTGTTTACCTGGATGTGCAAGATGTCCAATCATATAAATTAGGAAATGATCACTGAGAGAGTCTGACATTGTACCTGTGATGGTGTATTTGCTAGGGTCCAGTCTAATAGGGAATTTGATGTCTTGCTATAATATGTAGGGCTATTAATGAGTTGTGTGAAACCATGTAAGTTCATGCTAGATGTAGGGGAGTTAGGGTTTATGTCCAACCAATTGACATTCACATCACCTGGTAGTATTTTTTCTTGTGGAAATGTTATGGATATCCAGTGTATGATATCTTCCAGTGCAGTTGTAGTGTCACCAGGAGGAATGTAAAGGACAGTAATACATATTTGTTTATAATTGTTTATTTTGAGGAAAACAATAAGAAGCTCTGCTGAACTGAATTGTGGATATTTTTGCTATAAGGAGAAATGTGGCAGGTGATGGGAAATATTAAAGCAATGTCACCATCTTTCCTCTTTATATGGTCATTACGGATATTATAAACCGGTGGTATAACTTTGGAATCATTTATGCTGTGTGTAAGCCAAGTTTCAGTTACAGCGTGAACATCAGCCTTATATTAGGCAATCAGGCTTGTAGTTTAGCAGTTTTATTTCTTATGCTTCTAACATTTATTATAGCAAACATTATATCACCAAGGTTACAGAAGTCTGTGGGAGAGAATTATCTTTGTGTTCATTGTGATAGGTGGGACCAGGATTAGGATGTACATCTCCCCCTAGAAGGATTTTAGGATATTTGGGAAATATGCATACTTGATTTTTGGGGAGGATTCTTGCACTTAATTTTGTTTTAGTTTGAGTTGAAGTGCAGTTAATCAGTCTATATTTAGAATAAAGGTGAGGTGCAGTATTAAATAGTTTTGGTGCTATGTGTGGAGAGTGTAAAGAGGAACTATGGACTGGTGATTAGGACAGATTTGGAGGGTTGAACCAATTTAAAATCATATCAGTAAATGAAAACACTTATCTGTCCTTCTTTGTCTTGTAAAACTATTACAATGCTCTAATCCAGTATTATAATCCTTTAACATTAATTATACTATTAATAACATATTATATAAGTATTTAATTATAACATTATAATATATTAATTAGTATGCTGCTCTAATATTATAATCCTTCATCCAGTTCTTCTTTCTATAAGCTTATTCCACTGGCTTATAATATAACTACATTATAAGTCTGATATCTAAATGTTTTCTTCCAATATTACTCTATTTTATTTCTCCATACTTTCACTGAAAGCACCCAGCTATCCTCCTACTGTCACTATCATTGTATCCCCTGACTCTACTCTTACCCTCAACTAAACTTTCCTTCAATTAGCATTTCACTGATTGTTCCTCTTCAGCTTAACCCTGCTCTTGTCTCTACCCGCTCCGTTCACCCTGTGGGCTCACTCCACTCCCCTAACCTACCCCACCCCCAATTCCCACCCAGCCCCAGTGGTCCTACACTGATACTTCCTAAACCACACCCTCACCCCTACCCCACATATCCACAGCTTCAACCAATCTAGACAACCTAGCCACATCCCTCCTGTATCTCTTTACTGCAACTTTCTCCAGTACATTCACCCTAAGTACTTTTCCTATTCTTTTCCCTTTACAATTCCTTCCTTCTAAAACTATACCCTCTACCATTTTGACTTCTCTCTTATCCCTGCCCAATCTCTTTTGCAGTCGCACTAGCAATCTTGTTGAAGTTGCACAGGTAATACTAGTAATATGCCTACAACACATAAAGCTCTCCAAACTAAATTAATACTCATAGCAATACTTGTAAAAAGCAGCTAAATCAGTTGCCTATCCTATATCCATCCTTATAAATAGAACCATAAATGAGGGAATTGTCCCAGACATCTGGAAAATCTCCCATATAATCCCCTTACACAAAGGTGGTAATGCTAATGATTATTCTAATTACAGACGCATAGCTCTCTTATCAACCTTAACTAAATTTATGGAAAAATGCATTCACCATCAGCTAATAAACCACTTAACTCAACACAACATGTTAGCTAACTGCCAACATGGCTTTAGACCATTTCATAGTACCACCACAGCTCTCCTTTCTTTCACCGACTCCATCCACCGTAACCGTAATAACAATAGCCTCTCTTCAGCACTCTTTATTGATCTGTCAAAAGCTTTTGGCATGGTAAACCAACCCCTACTCATACAGACCCTTGAATCCCTCTCTAGACACCAAGGCTGTACTCTGGTTCAAGTCCTACCTTAACAATAGGCAACAGGCAGTTCTCTGGGAAAATAAGCTATCTTCCCACCTGCCCGTCTCCCTTGGAGTCCCTCAGGGCTCCATTCTAGGACCTCTTCTTTTCTCTTTGTTCATCAATGACCTACATGTAGCAATCTCTCAAGCCACCTGTATACAATATGTGGATGACTCTATGCTCATTTGCTCTGCCAACTCTATATCTGAAGTACATTCTCTAACCCAGAAAGTATTCAGCACAGTAGAAGCTTGGTTCTTGAAATGCTGTCTCCTTTTGAATGCCAAAAAGACCGAGCTCTTACTCTTTACACCCAACAGCAAGTCCCCCCTATAGATTTCTCACTCATATCCAATAACGCCACCCTTATATCCCCAGACTCTGCCATCAAACTGCTAGGAATCACAATTGACAATAACCTCACCTTTGGTAACCATATTAATAACTCCATTAAAACAGTAAATAGAAAAATGGGCTCCTTATATAGAATAAAACCCTTCTTAACTCTTATATCTAGAACTACAATTGCTCACTCCCATTTAATCTCGACTCTTCTTTATGCTTCACCCATATATACTAACCTAAAAAAAAAGTAATCTCATCAAACTAGCTAACTCCTACAATAATATAGCCAGATCTGCCACTGGGAACCCATTTAGAACTCACCATTGTCAGAACTTTCAGCAACCAGACTGGCTCAAACTAAAAAACATTTTGATACTCTCCCAACTTACCATTGTTCATAAGATATTTTACCAACCAAACAACACCCCAATACTTTCCAACCTTATTACCCCCTATAGTAATCTCAACTCCTTACGCTCCTCTAGCAAACTTCTTGCTAGCATAAGCAAGTCTAATAACTTGACTGGTGACTCCTTGTTCTCCAATACTGCTTGAAAAAAACTGGAACCTTCTGCCACCTGATCTAACTTTACAACCCTCCCTGCCACTCTTTAAACAAAGACTCAAGAAACATCTCAAAACACACTGGTTATGCCCCTGTTGCAACCCTGACTAATTCTCTGCTTTCTCTACTGCTATTTCTATACTGCCTCCTCTCACCAATCAATACTTTTATACCCCTCTAGAAGTAGTAACTATCACTAGATAATTAATTAACTTATGTCCTGAATGTAAATTTGAATGTTCTGTATATTACCTCAGATTTCATGCTGTAAAGTGCCTTACCCTATCCTGTTAGATTAGAGGTAACAAATGTTATTGTCCTCTCATTAATACTCTGTGTTTAATATTTTAACATCCTTTCTTTGTATAATACTGCATGACATATTTGTGTGTTACTATATTGCAGTGTTACTATTGGACCTTTTCTCCCTGGGCCACTACAGAAAATGGAAATATATCCAGCTGGACTAGCCCAGTTAACAAATGTAAAATAAATAAAAAATAAATAAATCCTCTGCTATGCATTGCATACATGGATGTCAAGATATTCACCTCAATGCACCATAAGGTCAACAAAAGACAAAGAATTTTATACATTTGTTGTTTTGATTTGGTTTTACCGATCTTTGAGCTGCTGTTTGTGTATATATTCCACTCAATAGTGACACTTGAGAGGTGAATCTTGACATCCATGGTAAAAACTGGTTAATACTTAGTTATGATTGGAGAAAAATCATCATAACTCATTGCAGAGCATGCAGTTTCACCTGCTGCAATATACTACTACTAACAGGTACAGAAAAAAGTATTCGAGCATGAAGTGTTTTACAGCTTGAAAGATGTAACGATTTAGTGGTAACACACAGAAGGCATCCAGAAGCAAAGTGTCTCTGTAATGGACTATATGGATTTAAAAGTATTTAAATACATTAGTGCGCTTTTTTGTGTGACAAAAATAAATGTTTTACAGTTTCTATACAATGCTTTAGCTTCTCTCTGCTGCTCAGTGGTGGCCACTCTACCAAGATACTAGTGAATAATAGCGCTAAGCCATGCGTAATAAAGAGTTGTTATGCATATCACTGACATTAGAGAGGTGCGTTTGTTCCTGATTTGGGTGCAAAATTAGTGTGTTCTATGTGCTATATTGGGTTTGCAACCTCATAAAGCTTCATTACCACTGCCGTAAAGTGGTACAAGATCTGTCTTCTCAAGTGACCTTAAACCTCCCCAGCATGCATATGGCAGAGTTAACTGTAGTACCAGGAAAAGAGCCACTATACCCAGGCACATGAACCATACTAGTATAAATAACTTCTCAATGTAATGCTTTATTTACCCTGACCACATTAATTCTTTCGGAAACCATTTTCATATACTGAAGCTGTTAATCTCCTGGCCGTGTTTACATCTGTTCTCAGAGGAACATTGTCTTTTCTTCTCTCCATTAATATTAACAGATTTATTAAGTAGGCATATACTCCAGTATACATGTTTTCTCATTTATTCTATTGATAACTGGCAAGTGGACTGATGCAAATAAACCTTTTTTAACAATAACCTAGATTAGAGACCAATAAAAACTAATCAATACGCACAGACACAAGATTTCAGGACAGTGAAAGTGCAGTGTTTGATTCTAACCCCAGTTTATTTAATGCTATACAAAACAGCAAGACTGCACACGCTACATCTAAAGAAATTTGTAAAATGAGATGTAAGGAGTATTCACTCTCTGGCAGACATTCAGACACTAAGGTCTTATTTCACTACAGATTTGAGAAGGACATGAATTAAATATAGATCTGTCTCTTTTACTGGAATTCTTCCTTTCCCTAGCAGCCTGTCTTTCTTTTGAATTTATTTTGCTGACTTAGTTTTTTTCATTACCCTTTCTCGTTTTATTGGTCAGATTTGTAAAATATTATTATGCATTCTTTCTCTCTTTCTCTATCCCTCCTTCATTTTTCCTTGCATTTTATTTCCATTTCCTCATGGATATTTGTAAAGCTGTATTTTCATTTGTTTCTTTTATAAGAGAAAAAAGTGACTTCTTTCTTTTTTTACATTTGTTTTCCAATCATAGCAGAACAGAAAATAAAATAGATTTTTCCAGAACAGATATATGTGGCATATCTTTCATCATGATATGTGTTAACCAGCTACCTGCATTTCCTGTTGGTGTAAAATTGCAGCCTAACTTCACGTTTTTTATTTCTTGCACTGTGACAAGACATTAAGTCAATGTGCACATGATAAATAATGATGGAGAGTGAATTCCACATCCAAAAACAAAATCCTAACGTTAAACATCTTTAAAACCATCAGCAAATGTATGTTTAAGAGGAAAAAAGTTATATATAGATGGAGTTTGTTTATTATAAAATATTCTGTTAGATGCTATACTAAAATTACATTTAGTTGCTTGCCAGTTATGTTGTGAGTAATACTGCTGTATTCTGAGATATACAGCCTAACATGATGTATTGCTATTGTACAATGTGCTTACGTTAACATTTTTTGTCTGCCTGTTTCACTTCTAATGGTGACGCAAGGTACATGAAATGGACATGCGTTCTATCTTTATGGATACACGCCACTATGTACATGCCTAATTTGTAAGGAGTTTTCATTACAGCTGCTGAAGTACAATTCACAGCTTTCAGATTCCACTGGGGACAAATAATATTCAATGCTTTGAAATACTATCTTTAGATTTTGGACAGCTACAAGTGTTAATCAGAATATTTTATTATTTTTTTGTTTGCAGTTAATAGTTGGGGCTGTTTATATTATATTTGGAGGACTAAGTGACAGCAGTGAATTTAAATGTTTTTCAAGAAAAGCAATGCTGCTGTTGTGACTGATTTTATTTATTTGCAGGTAAGATATTTATATGAACCTCTACAGACCTTTTTCCAGTCATGATATTGTTACAGTAAGAAAGTCAGAAAAACGGGTATAAAGATGGATATAGCCAATTCAGAATTAGGATTATATTAAATACACATGCACATATGTATATAGATAGCTTTTTAACAAGGCTAGGCTGACTGGATCTAAACAATAGAGACATAAATATAGTAGACATAATTACAGATAAAACAGAATTAGGATTGTCTTAAAAACATGAAGGTGAAATTATCCCTAACATTATTATATTCTGTTTTTAGAACCTGCCTTAGCTTATCCAAGGGAAGACCTATCATGTTAACTACACAGCATACAGCACAGGTATAAACAGATTAAGTAATTGCAGTTTACAGGCTGACTGAGATTTTTTATAGAGTAATAATTTGAGCTTCCTGAAGAATAGAAATGATCTACGTAACTGTGTAAGTCTGTTTGGAATGGAATCCCACACTAAGGAGCGCAGCTGGAGAAGGCATTAGGTGTGTAGGCTAATGATCAGGATGGCAGACAGTGTGTGCAAATACTGATTACATAATGTTTATCAGGCAGTGCAAGAGCTTACAGTAAAGGAGACTGAGTCTATATCACCACACCCAAAAGTAATTTCTTCGAATGGCTTTTCAATCAAAAATGTAGTTAAAAAATCGCTCTTGTGGGGGGCTGTGCCCCCATTCCCTGCTAAATATATATATACTAACTCTGAGATCGCACTACAGTGAGGAAAGGGCAAACTTTCCAATCTTCACTGCACTGTGATCTCACAAAAGCAATTTCTATTAATGGTATTTTTGACTGAAAAGCCATTCGAAGAAATGACTTTTCAATGCCATGATATAGACCCAGAGAGACTTAAGTTCTTACAGATGACTATGTAGAAGTAGACAGTAACTCATGAGTGATGGCTTATTAGCCAGCCTTATTGGTCATGACAGAGTGAAGCTGTCTCCTGGTAGCTTCTACCATGTTTCTAGAAGGTACATCTGGACAAAAAAAGGCCAAACCTTTTAAGAATCTCATTCTCATACCAAAGCATTTTTGTGGGGAGATCTCCCTGCATGCTGTACACCCTTATGTTCATAGGTTCATAGGTAGGTACTAGGCTATCTGCCCAAAGGCATTTATAAGCCTAGCCGGAATGTGTTGGCTTTCGCCGCCCCCTTAAATTAGTTCCCTGTACCTCTGTCCAGCAGAGCCATTGAAGTGATCCCTGGGGTAAACTTTCTATTTCCCATCCACTCATTAAGGTTTCTCTTGAAGAGGGTTAGCGAGGAGCTCTGCCTAATGTAAATTGGAATCTTGTTCCAGAGCATGGGAAGTCTCTGGGACAGGAATCTATCCATCCAGCACATCCTATTTATTGTTGTGGTGAGGTTTAGATCCCTGGAGCATGTAGTTCGAGGGGATATGGTTTTCTTTAGGTGGAGCATGTCCATCAATTCTGGGTTGGACATGGCCTTGTATGTCAGGCAGAGATCACCTCTGAGTAGGCGGTATGCAAGCGAGTACAGCTGGAGTTTCTTCAGTTGAGCTGCATAGGGCATCTGCTTGAGGTCAGTGATCCTCTTGGTGAGGTACTTCTGTGGTCTTTCCAGTTGTTGCAAGTGTCTTGTAAGGTACATCCCAAATGGAGCATTGTACTCTATGATGGGTCTGATGAGTGATGCGCAGAGGGGCCCAATGACCTCTTTCGATCTAGATGTAAACCTTTTTGTGATTAGGTGGGCCACATAGAAGGATTTTCTAACCATTTTGGCAATGTGATTATCAAAGGAGAAGTTACAATCTACTTGGGTCCCCAGATCCCTTATTACGTCTTCCATATTTAGGGGGCTACCGCCTATGTGGTAGTTTATGGGTACTTTGTTTTTTCCAAAGGGGATGGCTATGCACTTTTTGGCATTTAGCTTGAGGCCATGGTTTTGACATCAGGTATCTGTCTCACTGAGACCCTTTTGGAGGATGTCTGTGTCAGCCGGAGAGTCAATTATAGCCCCTAGTTTGCAGTCGTCTGCGAACTTGGTCAGCCATAGTCCTCCTGTGCTTGCCTGTACCTCTGAGAAGTATATGCTGAACAGGAGGGATCCTAGGACTGAGCCCCGGGGAATACCCCTTGTAACCAGTTTAGAGTCAGACCTAGCTCCCGCAACTCTTACCATGTGGGCTCTGTCTTTGAGCCAGTTGGCAACCCATCTTGTGATGTAGGGGTTTATGTTCAGGCTGGTGAGCTTGTCTATAATACTTGAGTGGGGAATAGTGTCGAAGGCCTTTGTGAGGTCTAGGTAGGCTGTGTGGACCACCTTTCCCTCGTCTATAGCCTTGGTAACTGTTTCAAAGAAGTCCACCAGGTTTAGGAGGCATGATCTGCCCTTAACAAAGCCGAACTGGGTAGGGTCCAGTGTTTAGAGGTTCTCAATGTCTCTGTTAATGAGATCCATGATGATGCGCTCCATAGCTTTGCAGACCAAGCTAGTCAGGCTTATAGGGCGATAATTCCCAGGGTCCGTTGTGGCTCCACCTTTGTGGAGCGGAATAACCATTACTGTGCGCCACTCTGTGGGCACGTAGCCTGTGGAGAGGCTGAGTTTAAACAGTCTGTTTAGGTGAAGGGTTAGTTCATCTTTGAGCTCGTGTAGGACGCAGCCTGGGACACCATCCGGTCCCATTGATGCTGTGTTTCTGGCTTTGGAGAGGGCTGTTTTAACCTGAGTGTCTCAGGGGCACTACATTCTTCTGGTATAGTTATGGGCCCTTTTGGGGGTGAGAGGGGGGTGAAGTTTGCACTGAACTTGCCTACCAGGATGTTGGCTATATCGGTCAGTTCAGTGTATTTTGTGCCATTCTGCACTAACTCTGAGCAGATCTGAGAATTGCCACTTAGATTCTTGACATAGCTAAAGAATGCCTTGTGGTTATCTTTGAAGTCCATGGCAATTTTTCTTTTGAAGCTAGCCTTGGATGAATTCATGAAGGAACATAGTTTCTTGCTGATACTGATTAGGGATGTCTTCCCTTCTTGGGATTTTTCTCTTTTTTGTACTAGTTTCCTCCTTCTATTGTATAGCTTGTTTATGGCAGGGGTCCACCAGACTGGTTTCCTTTTCTTGGAGGAGTGAGTCTTGGTTTTGTTTGGGATAGCACGATCCATGCATTCTTGTAGGTGCCCGTAGAGTGCAGTAGTAAAGGATTTTGCAGCTTGGACAGTGTTATACTTTAGCATGGGGGCTTTGAAACTCCCCACTTCGGTCTTAAGTAAGTGAAGTTTTCTTTTGAAAAGTTTTTCTCTGTGGTTTCTTTGACTGGGGGTGGTGGCGGAATGTGGATATCCAAAGTGATTAGTTTATTGTCAGATCTAACCAGCGAGGGGTTGACCTCTGGTGTGGAACACCGGTCGTCCATGTTGATGATGACCAGGTCCAATATATAGTCACCTCTGATGGGGGTGTTGACCAGTTGATCCAGGGCATTTGAGTTTATAAATTCTAGGAAATGTTGGGCAAGGGAGTTTGTACTTGAGTAGTTCTCCCAGTTAATGTTCGGGTAATTGAAATCACCCAACATCAGGGTGTTTGGTACTTAGAAAAGACCACCAACACTGAATGACTGTCTGCAGCCAGGCTGAAATTGCAATGATAATGATTTCCTTTGGGAAACAGTAATCCACAAGTTTAATGACAGGGCATTTCAATAACTGTCTTGAAACCTCATCTAATTAACACTTGACAAAGAGCACAGTAATGTTCTTGGAAGCCCTGTTACAAAGTTATAGATTTTGTTTTGCGTAGTATGTAGTGTCCGTATGTTGTCTAAACAGAGAGCAGGAATGACTACCATTGTATCTTAGTTCAGAGAACTACTCCTTTCCCTGCATATTATTCTGCTTGCCAGGTTAGCAAACCATTACCTATTTGACAGATGGTCATAACAGCCAGTGCTTTGCTACCAGCATTGTAGATGTGTATGGAAAATGTCAGTGAAGGGTCTATCCAGATAGCTAAGTAACTGTAAATCAGCAAATTTTTAGTAGGTTACTGTTAGGCCTGTTTATGTGCAAAGCAATTTGGTGTTATCCAGATTGACCTTTAGCCCCAAGTGATCTAAGTCCTATCAGATATAGGTTAGATTTGACAGATTTACATGTTGCAATGAGTGAAACTTACTTATTGAAAATAACAATGTCATCTGTATATAGGAGCAAGTCATAATTTTGAAGGTAATATAAGAATCTTGATAAAACAGGGAACAGCAGGATTACAAAGAATGATCTGCCAGATGTCATCAAATGAAGGTAAGTCTGTTTCTGTGCAATGGTTACTGTAAAAAATTAAGTTTGCAGTCAGTTTATAAATCAGCTCAGGCAAGTTTGTTTCAGTTTATATAGTGAAATGTCATCTCTTAAGTAATACATATCATAATTGTGGGTCTCTGAAAAGTCTCCAAATTGCTGCTTTGGGTTCATTAGCATCCACTTATTTAACTATACTATCAGAAAGGGAGATAAGAATATAAGAATAGTAGCTGCTCGGTGTCCTTTCTTGAAGCCACACTGATGGTGCAAGAGTGAGTTCTATGTTTTAACAAGTGCCATTAACCATAGCATTCGCTAGGATTTTGGCCTGAGGTGAAAGCTGAGCTATTTTAGCATAAAAATGTGGCTATGAATTAGAATCATGTTTTTGGATGGAAATAATTTTAGCAATTTCCCATAAGTCTAAGACCAGTCCTTCAGACAGGCACTGATATGCAGAAACTTTTGATAAATGCCTTCAGAGTC
The DNA here is from genome assembly GCF_019279795.1 of Protopterus annectens. Lineage (NCBI taxonomy): Eukaryota > Metazoa > Chordata > Ceratodontiformes > Protopteridae > Protopterus > Protopterus annectens. The sequence continues at coordinate 23,376,317 of NC_056731.1, forward strand.
TGCATATCCATATTAAGGAGCTTCCTGTAGTCAGAGCCATCAGTTTACATTAGTTAAAGTGGCATCAGTAAATCTGAAGCAAAATTAAAGCAAAAAGTTCTTTACACAGTTATGCTGTCAGCAAAAAAATAAAGAAAAAATAAAAAAAGGATCTACTACCTCTAATCTACTGATGCTAAGAGCACATGACAGACTTTGGTTCTGACTGTTAGATTGTTTGCATCTTTCAAGTAGCTATTGGCATTGTATAATAGTACCTGTTGGCACAGTCTACAAGACTAGTTAAACTTTTACACTGCTTTGTAAATGGTGAAGAACTTTTCAAAGTCTGCTTGGTGTTTGCTACATTTATATCCCTGCTAGATGGTTGTATTTCATGACCCAAACATGCATAGTGTGACATGAACTTTTTTAGTTGAGTGGTAAATATCCTGTAATGGTACCAGGATGTTAAGCAAGTTCCACAATGCAGTATCATTGTCAGCACTGTGGCTCAGACTAAATCCATTAAAACTATTCAGATGCAGAGCAGAGTCTGACAGTCTTCAAAACGACATTCAGTAACGTATGACCTTACTCTTACTGTGACGGTTTTACTAAGAAGATTGTAGTGATGATGCAGTGATCATAAAGTAAGGGGCATTCGACCAAAGATGTATTACAACTACTGGTATAATCTGAGCAAATCCAATGTAGCAAGTTAGGCTTCCGTGATAGGATTACCATTTTTTGGCTCACTAGTTAATAAGAAAAAAAAAAATGCTCACTTATTGTATTTTAAGGGAGAAATGTGCTCTTTGGTTTCTGATGGAGATTTGAGTATCTGAGTATCAGTGAGGTGTTATAAATCACCAAACAAGTAGCTAAAATGAAAACATGACCAAAGGACCAGTGCACTTCTTAATAAATTGGATAATTTTATTCTCACTCTCCAGTACCTTTGCCAACCAGTCTTTGAAGAGAAAAAAATTTAAAAAAATTCAATATATATTCACATCAATTAACACCTCAATTAAACAAACATCGAATAAAAACTAAAAACTTATTAAACTACAGCAACATTTTCCAGTTGCATTCCAAATTTAAACCAGCAGGTACCAATGTACCATATTTTAAAATAAATATCGTCTCCTTATAGAATAATTTCTTCTTCAGTTCAAAACTATTATAACCTTCTACTGTATTTAAAATACTACATTTTAAGCAACGACAATCTTCCCCATGATGCAGCACATAAAGAGCTGCTATACGGCTTTTATTCTTTTTGTTCCTAATACCCCTGAGATGTTCCTGTAATCTAACCCTAAAAGACCTTTCAGTTTCTACATAAAAAAGGTCACAGGAACATCTCAGGGTCTAAATAACACACTCTGTATTACAATTATAACCATTCCTAAAGACATAACAAACATTATTAGTTTTATCATATATCTTCACAATATGGTTACACACTGAGCAGTTACCACAAGGTAAAGTGCCAGCAATTCTAGGTACTAACATCAATTCAACATTAGGTGTTGAAAAGTAACTATGGACAAGCATGTCCTTAATGCTGTGGCCTCTTGTCAAAGGCAGAAAAGGTTTATAATGTCAGAAATGTTATCTGTCATCACATTACATGTGGTAACAAAATACATTTTCTTATCATTATTCCAAACTGTTCGATCATTATAACAATCTTTCTCTATTATTACTTTTATTTTTCTTTGTATTAGAATATTGATCACTTCCTAACAACCTATGTACTGCTTTTTCAATAACTTAAAAATCATAACCTGTCTGTTTAAATTGACTACAAGTTCTATACAATTCCGTAACCATGGTATCCTATTCATTACAAAGCATGAAAGTACGTAATGGTTTGCTATATGATAGCGAATCTATCAGATGTGGTGAATGACAACTTTTGCCATCTAAAACATGATTAGTATTCGCAAAATTTAACTCCCCTCTTTGTACATCTTCTAATTCCACATCCAAAAAAGTTACTTTTCTACCAATTTGTAAACCATCAAATTTATACCAAATCCATTTTCCTGCAAATCCTGTACAAAATCATTAATTAATGTCTCTCCACCCTCACACAAGAATATTAAATCATCTATAAATCTGAAATATTTCAACACATATTTCCCATAAAAACTGAGCCTATAAAAATGTTTAATTTCAAATAACCCCATAAAGAGATTACCATATATGGGGGCAAATGAAGCCCCCATCACAATCCCCTTTATTTGATGAAACAATACATGATTAAATTCAAAAAAGTTATGTGTTTAACAAAAATAAAGTAACTCTACCATACAATTTACTAAAGAACTATGTTCTAGAAAAATAATTAACAGCTTCTATACCCAAAGAGTGTACAGTATTGGTATAGAGACTTTTATCATCCCCTGTAAGCCAGTAATTATTTGTCTTCCATTCAATTAACTGTATTTTATCTAAAAAATCAAATGTATCAAGTATATATGAATTTAATTTAGTGAGTGGCGTCAACAGATATTTGTGCAGTAATGTCCCTACGTTATGCAGAAAATAATTAGTGGCTGACACTATCGGGTGACCAGATGGAGAACATAAACATTTATGTACCTTTGGCAAGCAATAAAATCTTGCCAAGGAACATCCCTGAATGACAAACTTTTTCTCCACATCATCTTTGGAAAAATATCCTAACCTGTACCCTTTAGTAATAAAATCTTGAAAATCTACAAGAGCCCTCTCATACTCAGATATAGTAACTTTTTTGTAAACATTAACATCCATTAAAATTGTCTTTACACATTTTTTGATATTGAGTATAATACAGAACTATTTCATGGCACTTGTCTGCTGGCTTAAATGCAAGATCCTTACATTGACTTATGTTCTTTAAGCCAGCCACTCTGCTTTAGTCAAGTTATAATTAATACTATTTGTATTCTTTAAAAATTCCCTATATAACTTTTCCAAAGTAAAAATTACCATTGCAGAAAAATTCTTAATACCTTCATGTGAGAAGGGGGGAATAAAATCTCTTTTACAAGGAATATTAGAGGTATCTAACAAACAATATGCATTTATATTATCTACTAAAAATGAATCACAAGAAAAAAAAACATTTTTGCAACTATCAGCAGACATATCCATAGAATCATTCAAATAATCATTACTATATTGCACTCTAGAGAAATAATTTACTAAATAGGTTCATAGGTTCGTACCAGGCTAATTGCCCTTGTGGGCCATTTTAAGCCTAGCTAATTACCCCATGTGAGAATCAAACCCTGCACCTTCTGTCTACAAGGAAAACACCTTAACCATTATGCCATGTAATTTTCTAATAAAGCAAAACATTTCAGCTTTTAAAAATATGTAATCTAGGTAAAACAGTGGATATAAACTTTAATCCACGATTTAATACTGCCATTTCCAAATCTGTTAAAACACACCCAGGCAATGAGTTAACATGTAAGTTAGCAATAAACTTTCTTATATCTTTGTTTACAAAATGCATTAATTTGAAAGTTAATAGATAAGAGCTAAACTGTTTGAAATTATGAAGCAAAATATAAGCTAGCCAGCTAGGTTGAAGATCAGTTTTGCTTGCATTTTTTAACAGAGATAAGCAGCACTAATTCTGGTTCCCAACCTTTGACTTAGAAAAGCATTATATGGCTTTTAGCAGGGATTGTAGAATGTCAGCTTCTGACTTTAAGCAGATTTGAGTTATGCAGCTGAAGCAACACATCAAAGGGCTGCAGTCCTGTTTCTGAAGTGTCTAAGATTTATTGTAACCATTTTGAGAACTTTTATACAAGTAAATGTTTCAAATAATCAAGCTAAAAGTAATAAGATACTTATATGAAAAACAACATCCTTCCTGAATAATGGGAATAGCAAGAGGATTCATGCATGAAACAAATGCAGTGTGGTGTTATGGCTTACCATTTGTAGTAGTCGTAAAGACGTTACAGGTGCATTCATTTTGGCAAGGAAGCTTTCTTTAGCAGCATGACTGATAAAGGATAAATGGCATATTACATAGCATTGTTTAATACTTTAAGTGACAAAAAATACTGCATTTTAGCTCATGACCTGTCTCAATAGCATGATTTTTTAAATCAAACATTTTGGAGATGGGGCAGAAACTCCTCTCTGGTCGAATGAGCTGATAATGTTTTAGGGAATTCATCTTCAAGAGAATCCTCTGACAGTTCTGTACGCTGTTATGATGCAGCAAATATTTCTGCAGACATCATCATCACTGCTGTTATTTATCTGGACAATTCTCTAGATAGTTCAGCAAGCCAAAGTATCTTGGGCAAATGTCGCAAACAGTCACTGAGAAATATTCATCCTGAACAAATGTCACCGGTTTCTTCTTTGTATTTTGCCATCAGTTGCTGGAGCAAGAAATAAATATTCCTTGCTCATATTTCTTCAAGTTACCTATTTGTGTACAGCCATCCATTCGCAGTTGCAGTATTTTACTAGTAACAGTGCTTCCACTGCTATTGTTGAAGAGTACACTATCATAGGAGGTAATACATCAAAAGTGTCTGGGACTGGTATTCTGTTTTATAACATGACAGCATTGCAGATTCCTCCTCTTCATTCATAGACTATGTTCTTATCTGTGTTTTGTGACCAGAATGCTCTGCGTATGTCTTGTATATAATACAGATCATACTGAAATAAAACAGGAACAACAACGCCTTCAGGTAAAAGTATTAATAACATCAGAGATACTCTGAATGCAGTAACATATGCTTTAAGTTTTGTTCAAGATGGATATTTACAGGTAGAATTATAAATAGAGTGAATTCTGGGTGTAGCATTACATTAGATACTTAAGAACTGTTGAGTTTTGAAATATTTGAACCAACAGCCCAGAACCATAGCTGGCAATCTGGACAGTTCCCGAAATGGTGCCCCCTCAACTCTAAAAAGTCTGTTCAAAGTTGAGGGAAAAAAACTCTACTTCACTCCTGTAACAAGCACCTAGCTAGACTTACTAGAACACACACTGAGCTACAGCCATAACACAGTGTCGATGTCCATAATATCCTTGTGGCTTCATAAATCAATCCTGTACTGCACTCATGTCCCATCACTACCTGACAATTGTATCATCTGACAGCTTGTGCCAAGGGCACCTACAATCTTTGTTTATGTTTTCCTGGTTAGAGCGTTGATCTCCATGGACTTTTTTCACACTCAGCCCGGGAGCTGTGTCTGGTTAAGTGACTTGCTCAGAGTTACACAGTTAGGCAATGGAAGCTGAGGGGAATCAAACCTTGCACCACTAAACTGCAGGAAACAGTTGTTTAACAGCTCCTTAATCCTCTAAGCCAACTGGCAGACACTTTGTCCCATCCTAGTTACAGATCTTATATAGTCTTAGCTTCTTAGATATTCAGTCTGTTTCCATTCCTCCAACCCTCCTAAGACCAAAGCAGAAGCCCAAATTACTCAAGTCAGGGAAGTACAATCATTTTTTTTCTTCTGTTCTCATTGGAGAATAAGAAATTGGGGGAAAAAACTCATATGAGTAGTCTAAAAATTGTAATCTGTTATTCTGATGAAGCTCCTTCCTAATCTAGATGAAGTACTAGTCATATCAAAACAGTTTCCTTGACTCCTGAACTACGTATGCTTGTCCATAACTGACTATGACTCCTTTACTTCAAATAATACACTTGCAGATCACAAACTCGCTATATAAATATCTTAATATATTACCATATATATTATATAAAAAGTAGGTTTACATTTGAAAATGTTTGCACAAATCCAGTTATATGTACTCTTACACTCTTATGCTGCTCCTGTGTCCCTCCTGTATCTACGTGCAATAATCTCCAGTAATAAAACACTTACGTTTCATTTAATCCTTATCTCCCATTTCCATTACCTGCTCATTTGTACGTCTTTCCACATTTGAATGGGAGCAATTTAAAATATGTTGGTGGTGTTCTACATACCACTTCTGCTCTTTCTTCTGAGCTTTGATTATATGCTATATATGTCCGTAGCAATCCCACCTTTACTTCTGAATGTGGTATAAAATAGTGCCACATAGCTCAGCAGATGTACGGTCATCAGTGCTACATAGCTACAGCAGATGTGCGATCATCATGGCCACATAGCTACAGCAGATGTGTGATCATCAGTGCCACATAGCTACAGCAGATGTGTGATTGTCAGTGCCACATAGCTACAGTAGCCGTGCGATCATCAGTGCCACATAGCTACAGCAGATGTGCAATCATCAGTGCCTATAATAAAGTCTACTCAGCTGTCTATAAAGCCAGTCACTGTAGTACTTTGTCTTAGTGTTACCACAGACACTGTTTTTTTATTTAACAGTGTGATTTTCAATTTTCTACAGGAGAGTCAGATGAACAGGAAATACTCTAAGGCAGCCACATTGCAGTCCTTGTAGCAACATTAAAAGTGGCATCCTTTAGAAGCATCATAGCAGAGCTGCAGAAGTGTGTCTGTGTTCCATAGATGAAAGAGTGAATGGGCTTGTGAGAGTGATTGGGTGAGAGGCTATGTGCATGCATAAATGTGTGAGTGAATGCTTGTGTGTGTGTGTGTGTGTGTGTGTGTGTGTGTGTGTGTGTGTGTGTGTGTGTGTGTGTGTGTGTAGTGTTATACCTCTAAAATCTTCTAGACTAACAAACAAATCCAGAAGTATTTGAGGGGCACACACCAGGGATATATAAATGGAATAAAAACAGCTTTTAAGCAAAGTGTTAGTCCTGTATACCATTATAAAACTATTACAAAACTATTTTAGCTTCTTTTCTGTCGTATGTGACTATAGTATAACACACTTAGCTTGCAATTCATCTCTAAAACTTGGCAAGTGAAATTAACCCAGCATACTTGCTGTATGCACACAGATTCCTTGTATTTAACTCAGTCTCGAGACTCAGCTGTAAATGGAATAGTGCTCTTTGGCTTAGTGGGACTAACCCAATCAATAACAGATAAATAAAAGTAAATTAACTAAAACCAAGCATCCCATGTAATGAAAGAACAGATACAATTTGGAAATACGGACTGAACATGATGTGATTAGCAAAAAAGAAACTATGTCTAAAAAAAGAAGAAACAATATCTATTTTCTAGATTTACATTTGCAATGAACTATGCTTAGGAATACCCCGTTCTTGTTCCATATCCATTTCCAGCCTCACCAGTTCACTGCTGAGTGCAATAATGTGATTGTACTTCATATACACTTGCAGAGAGCTATAAAAGAATGTATAAAAGGTGACGCAGTGGTGCAGTTGTTAACGTTGTCACCTCACAGCAAGAGGTTCTCCAGTTCGATTCTCAGCTGGGGTGTCTTCTGTGTGGAGTTTGCATGTTCTCCCTCCATACACGTGGGTTTCCTGTGGGTACTCCGGCTTCCTCCTACATTCTAAAGACATGCCAACTGGAGCGTTTCTCCTCGGGCCTCCTCTGAAAATAGGCTCTATGGAGCCTAATCAGACTTTCCCAGTCAACAAATAATAAATAAATAAATAAAAAGAAGAAGGAGTGTCACATACGTGATAGAAAAAAAAAAACAAACATGGTTGACTTATTTATTTTTGAGGCTAGGAAGCCCAGGGTTGATGCACACAGACCTTTTGCAGACAGGCTGGCAGCATCTTCTGGTAAAGTCACTTGCTAAGAGTCATTAACTACAAAATCGGAAGGTAATATAATCAATCTCTGGACTATAAAGAGCAGCTTATTAGCAGCTTATAGCCTTAACTCTCTCCATTAACTACCAGACAATATTTAATGTGCTTAGGTTCAACTCTTTTTCTTATCTGTAATGGTGGCATGAAAGATGAATGTGCCATTAGGACAACACAGAAAAAAAGAGCTGCTGTTTTTGTACACCATTCATATTAACACAAACTACCTTCAGTTTTGTACTACAAAGACAGCACAGGCATGTGGATTTTGCATGTGCATTTGCCTTTACTAAAAACAAAACCAGGAAACCAGGTTAGGACAGGTAAAAGGGAAGTTGATAGATACTCTTTTACTTGTACATGATCCATTTGTGTAGATGGCTTAGGACAGATTTCCTGACAAAAGCATAAAGATCAGGAATAACTTATTTACTTCCTACTTTGAAGAGACCCAAACAGGAGAAAAGGCAAATATGCATAAGTAAAGTTCAAAGAAAGAATGTTTGAAAAGTGTTGAGGAGTTTTATTATTTTAGTTTTATATTTAGGAATATAGGTACCTGAGGCTGCCATTTTTGCTCTGTCTCTCACCTTCTCATATAAAGTTACCTTTCTCTCTCACCTTCTTCTCTAGAGTTTTAAGCGTGCTGCAAGAAATAAAGATTAACATACAAAAATAGAAAAGTAAACAATAAATGTGGCTTCTTAGAACCAGACTATATAGCTGCTTTGCCTTTCTTTCATGTATGATTACACACTGAAGCAGACAGGGTACTCATCTGACATTTCTTACTTATTAACAATAGTTATGCTTCCTTTTCTGCTCAAACTTCTACTTCTTATTCTGTAATTGTAATATTATCAGTTACTTAATTTAATATTAATATCATATTCATGGTGCTGTTAAGAAAGCAAATTATTACTAAAATCAGATTTATCTAACCTGATTTTATATAATCCTCTATCTGACATTTTTTCCTCGTGCTTAATAACTGTTTCTTGAAATTAATCTCAAAACCTTTAAATTATGACAAGTGTTCAAACTGTACCAATTCTTGCCTGACGTTTTCAGTTTCTCTCCATTAATTACATGCTGTTCACTGTCTTGGTCAATTAATATTTTAATTAAAATCTCACTGCAGAGTTCTAGTGTTCTTCTGTGGACTCCTGATTATTATTTAGTAACCAGCCAGATGGAAAAATAGCAGTTCTTAGGTCTCTGGGAACCCTTTCCTGTAATACGGTTACATTTAATCCCGAGTATAGTGTTTGCACACCTGAATTTTAAAGTGCTCAAGCTGATTAAACAAGTCTTTGAAATGTATTCTTACTGTCAAACTCTTACTTCTGACAAGCTTCATAATACAATATCTCTAGAAGTATTCTAAAGCATGGGTATGTAATGTCACCTTTAAGCATCATTTAACATCCTTAAATGCAAACATAAGATTTCAAAAATCACTTCCATAGAGAGGTGAACCTTTTAAAACACACAGGAGCCATCCCATTCCAAACAACATAACTGTCAACAAAAGGGTTCAAATTCACAACTAATGCACAGCCCTTACTTTAAAACTGAGGTAAAATCATGTATACCTTCAGTTGTTGCAATCATTCTGAGTCAAGGACTGGATCCCAGAACCATGGGGAAGCACAGTATAGCCTGTCTATTTACAGAGAAATTTGGAATCTCCCCCACCCATAAAGAGCAGCAGATGGTGGAATGAGGGGTGTCTCTACTGCCTCCATATCAAAAGTGGGGTGTCTAACAATGACAGTCTCAACACTTTGAAAATTAAACTCTTATTCTGTGAAAAAAAAGCTGTGGATTCTGAAAATCACTGCGCACTGCACCTGTACAACATTTCTGCAGACTCATTCTCTCCCTGCGTCCCTTTACATGGGGCCTGTACCTCTCCTCTCCCACAATAGTTATATATTCTAATTGTAAGACTGCTTTAAAGCAGCAAAAGTGGAATACTCAGATTTCATAATTTCAGAATTAGCATATATTTTCATGCTAATTGCACTTAAATTTTCACTGAACATTCCCAACCCTTCAGCTGCCACTCACTTCAGTGACACTGTTAGGGAGTTGTGGTCACTCGGTGCAGAGTGTAACAGCTGCTTTGTGTCTCCATTTGATATCCTTAGCTAATGTTCCTATCAGTCAGACTGTTCACATACATTATAATGGGACTTCAGAGCATTCTGTGCAGATGAAGAGCATATGTTTCACACAGTCCAACAAAAAGCAGAAAGGGTATGAGTACGTCCTAGTCCCACTGCTATAACATGGTTTCTATGATGCACTGCTGGCAGGGGGACCAAGGTGTTGAAGACTGCAATATAATTTACTATGTATAGAATGTGACTCAATATCCTGCTAGGTATTATACTGTTGAGCACCTAACATCAGATAGCGAGATAAACTCAGCTAGAAAGTGAAAGGTGATATATCTGGAAATAGTATACTAAACCTTGGGCTGGAGAGGAGGCATACCTGGGTGACAAAACAAGTGCAAGGATATAGACACACAATGCATGTGCAAGTAATGGCACCTGCTGTATTTTTTTCAATAATGAGCACTGTCCCCCTATTACAGCAGACATATAGATGTGTCCATCTTTGGATAGGAAGAAGTACTCAAGATATGATAGATTATCTCTTACCTAAATCATTACTCAAGAAGGCTTTCCTGTGCAGTTTTTAATTGTAAAATGCTTTGGAAATGGCTTGCCATTCATGGGGCTTGTTGTTGTTATTATGGTGATTGTCCTGTGAGACATTCAGGAGGGGGTGTAGGCAGAAATACCTCCTTTTTCAAGAATTGTCTACCAATTCTGCATTTGTTTCATGGATCAGATTAGACTCTAAGTCTTTGGAATTAAGAGTAGGGAATGGGTCTCCCTATGTAGGCTTGTATACTTCTATATTTGCATAGTCGGCACCAGGAAGCATACAAGCCTTATTTCAGAATCACTAACATGTTAGTAATGTGTGAGCTTGGAATCCAGCCCATATCACCAATACCACGTACGAATCTGATCTACTTGAAGTCCCACAGTCGTCCTCTGTAATACACAAAGTTAAGAAGCAAATGGTATTTTAATTAAATATCATCCATAGTGCAGGTAGTGAGGAGTAGTGTATCACTGTTAGTCAATGTAGTAAGTATGCAGAGGTCTTCTTGGAGTGGGACTTGAACGTTGGAGGGAAAGAGGCCTAATATGAATAAGACCGTGTCATTAACATATAAAATAAGTGCTTGAGGAAGGTGGCCACTGGGAAGTTTGTTTTAAAAATAGAAGACAATGGAGCTAGTATGAAGTTTTGAAGGATTCCTTTAGTTAAAGGTGAAAATGGGGAGGTGGAACATCTACAATCTTTATTTTTAACTGCTGGTTGGAAAGACGGCTTGAAACCCAGAAAGACGCATCCTGATTTGAACTGAGGTGAAGTATGTGATTTAGAAAAAGTGAGTGGCTGGCCAAATGGAAGTCTTTAGTAGGGTCAACGAGAATGATTACAGTAAGATTACTTTACCAGTGCTTCATCTATTAGTTACCAGGGTACACTCATTGTGCTATAGCCAGACCAGACGTTGTGTTGTTTGGAGGAAAGAAGATCATGTGGCTTTATGTAACCAGAGAGTTGGATGTAGGTCGTCTTCTCAAGCCTCTTCTCAAGTGTGGTTAGAACTGAGACTGGGCCTTAGGGTCAGCTGCTAGCAGCACTGGACTGTTTCAGAAGAGGTTTAATTAAGGCTGTTTTTCATACTGGTGACATGTTTTAATAAGGCAGAAGTTATTTGTATGGAAAAGAAGAGGTCTGAAATTATCCTTACTGTGATAGATGAAATAGGGATATAAGTTATAAGATCCTGTGGAAGTATTACAAGGAATTTGGTGAGGCGAGGCTCAGTGTATTTGAGGTGAACTGGTTTGAATGAGAAAAGTGGGGGTGGGCTCCTGCCAAGGAATGGTTGCTAAGATAAGTGGTATATTACTTAATTCCTTGAAAACATCTGAGGTGACAAACTTACCTAAGGAGTTCATAGGTAGTTATTACACATACAGTACAGAAGACTGTTGAGGAGCAAAACTCAATTCCTCCCCAAATGCCTGGAGCACTGTCTGCTTAAGTAATCATACAGCAGGCAAGTGGAAGCTGAGGGAATCAAACACTGGACTGTGGAAAGCAGCTTGGCTTTAACTATCTGCACTTACATCCAGTATGGATTGGTGTTACAAAAGGGAGTTATTTGTGGGTGATCAACATCCAGTATGGTGGCTAACTTCATTCCTAAAGTGTTTGGGCTTATACAAGAGAGACTGTTGATTTAAGGTAGAATTCTTTATTTTTGGAAATGGCATATTTGGAAAGGTTATGAAGAGTAGTGAACTTTTTTATGGTATCAGGGGATGAATGGAAGTTTCCAAATACACCATGCTTCTTCTCTCTCAGTGGAAGAAGGGCCATTAATTATTTAATAAGCCATACGTTTTTATTACACTTGTACAGTCTAGATTGTCTAGGAAAGAATGAGTCCTGGATATGCAAGAGTGCTGGTTATGGAATCTGTGGCCCAGTCATGAGATGATAGGTAAGCTTTTAGGTTGTTGATAGTTTGTGTGGACTTTGCTGGAAAATGATGAATTTTAGGGGGTTCACAGTGACATAAGAGATGCTGAAATAAAAAATATAGCAATGGCCACCAAAACTAGTGGGTGGATGTTAATATGAGAGATTTTGTTAGAATTGTTTTGTTGAAACATATTTATCAGCACATATCACAGTTTTAAAGTGTTCTCTACAGACAATTAGAAATATGTAGAGATATATGATTTTTTTATCTAGGTGATTGTGAACGTGGCAATTTATGCTACTTGCTGATAATTACTGCTGCTTTGGTTTCTATTTAAGTCAGCAGTATTTTCCCATTTGTGGTCTTTTCTCTAAGACATGCAACCATGGAATAAGTTTATTTATGCATCTTAACACTGTGATTGGTTGCAGGGGGCTTTAGAACCTTGCAAAATGTACTTTTATGGAAATTTCAATTTCAACTGATTGTTGCCCACTAATTATGATTCAGTAATATGAGTTTTCAATCAGCTGTGCTTTGTATCAACACACACACACACACACACACACACACACACACACACACACACACACACACACACACACACACACAAACACACACAAACACACACACACACACACACACACACACACACACAAATGAAAACTTCACTCCCCTGTCCCTACCACATGTACCCCATGACATCCCTACCTGCCTTGTATCTCTAAAGAGCAGGTCATGAATGCCCTCTCTATGGTCAAAAGCACAGCATCTATGGGACCTGATAACATCCCAAGGTGTGTCCCACATGGACAAACAGGAATTCGCAACACCATTGGGTACTCTTTTCAATCATAGTCTAAGCACCAGCTTCATCCCAGCTGAATGGAAAAAGGCCAGCGTTATCTCCTTGCACAAAGGTGGTGCTTCCACTGACCCCAGGAACTATAGACCTATTCACCTGGCTAGCCTTATCTGTAAGGCCAGGGAGCATAACATCATAGACCTTATCAACAAAGATACAGGTAATCTCCAAACACAAGACCCTACTCAATTTGGATTTGTCAAAGGGAGATTATGCCTGTTAAACATGGTGGACTTCTTCAAGACAGTCACCAAGGCCCTTGACGATAGGGAAATCTGTGCATACAGCCTACATGGACTTAGCCAAGGCATTTGACACTATCTCCCACTCAGGCATTATTGACAAACTCACCCAACTAGGCATCAACCCTTATATCATTAGATGGGTCACTAACTGGCTCAGTGATGAAACTCGCATAGTAAACATAGGGGAATCCACCTCCAACAGCAGACCTGTAACCAGTGGTGTTCCACAGGGATCAGTCCTGGGACCTGTACTGTTTGGAATCTATTTCTCTGAAGTAAAAGCTAAAACTAAATGTCTGTGGCTGCCAAAGTTTGCTGATGACTGTGAGCGGTCATAGAATCTCCAAACAATGTAAGCAACCTACAAGAGGGTCTTACACAAACAAATGATTAGTGCCAAAGTCATGGCCTTAAACTCAATGCAAAAAAATGTGTTATCATCCCTTGCGGTAAGAGCAATGTTCCTGCTAACTACCACATCAATAACAACACCCGAAGTAAGCATTCAGTAGTGAGAGACCTGGGCACACAGGCTGACAACAACTTTACCTTTGATCATCATGTCTCCACAGTGGTAAGAAGGGCATTCTACATTACTCATCTCTTAAGTAAGGGCACTGCCTCCAGAAAAAAGGAAGTTATAACATCTTCCCTCATCAGGCCAATAATTGAGTATAATGCCCCTTTTGGTATGCACCTTTCCAAGCACCTGCAGCAATTGGAGAGACCACAGAGGTTCCTCGCAAGGAAAATTCAAGGTCTTCAGCAGCATCTGTTCCATAAGGATTGTCTGAAATCACTGTCACTTTATTCTGTTTCATGCAGACTACTCAGAGATGATCTCTGCCTTGCATATAAAGCAATCTTTGACCCTGCTTTATTAGAAATGCTACATATCAGTAAGTCAAATGGTACACGGGTTACTCACTCTAAAGGCCTTAACCTGGTATGTGACATTAACAGAACCTGCTGGAAAGACAGATTTTCTCCCAGAGGTTACTACACCATTGGAGCAGACTCCCTCTTCATGTCAAGCAGGCCACCTCATTGGCCCTCTTCTCATGCAATCTGGACGTTTGGATAGGTAACTGTAAATTCACCCTGGGCATTCCATCTGTGTCCCTTTTGGACAGGGGCGACAGGTGCTGATCATGGAAATAAGGGTAAAACTTGACTAATGGGGTAAAGTACTGATCCACACTGAGCTTTTTCAGACTTCAGTCCAGCAGCATTGATTTGCTCAAAATAACACACACACATTTATCTATGCACTGGTTAAATGATTTGCTCAGAATAATATACACACAAAACACATCTAGTTATGCACTGGTTAAATGATTTGCTCAAAACCACACACACACACACACACACACACACACACACACACACACACACACACACACACACACACACACACACACACACATCTACCTATCTGAATATCTATCTATCTGCCTACCTACCTACTGCCTATCTATCTAAGATATTCCCAGACAGAACATACTAGTGAATGTCATGTCCACTTAAAAGTACAGGGACCACTACGTGAAATATAAAATATAACACAGAAATGTGTATCAAATATTCTTGCAAAGGGCCAAAAGAAAGCTCAGCCTTCATCCTTGGAGCTTTAATAAGACTGAATTATTCTTTTCCTGCTGTACTCAGAACCATCTGTTCCAAAACCTTTTACACATAATGTACTTATTAACTTAAATTTCAGAATCTGAATATGATGAAAAATAACACAGAAACAATGAATGCCATCTATAAATCACCTTAAAAATACTTAATTGCAGAACAGAGTCATTCACTTACTGCTTTGTGATGGGTGATTCAAAACCCTCAGGCATAGTTTGATATTCCTGCTTAATCACAGCAGGAAGAAAATTATTCCAAAAGCATGTTCAGAAATTGAATGAAGTTTGTACATAAAGCACAGCAAGCTGCTACAGATATTGTGAAGTGGTTGTGCATAGACTACATAAATAATGAATAAAGCAAAGACATATCAAAAATATATTTAAAAATAATGCCTTGCATGTTAAATGAAACACAGAATCATGGAAAAAAGACATATAGTTGAATTGTTGTCTTTACCTCCTAAATACTGTTTCCATTTCCCCCACTTCAAGCTAACTCCAAGGTCATGGTAATAGCTATTACATTTAAAACATTGCATCTTCTGGCAGCTGAGAAATTTCTTTTTCAAATCCTACTAACTTGAAAAACTTTTTACTGTCATCCATAAAAGAAATAACTTTCCAATCTTTCCTCAATACCAAAACAATTCTTAAGAAAACTAACCTGAATTATATCTGCTGACCTACTGCACAGCTATTTTCCACTTCACAGCTATTACAAGTAATCAAAACAAATACTTACTCTAAAACCTAACTAGTTATGTAGCCAAATTCAGCAAATTACATCCCACTTTCCTACAGGTATCAGCAGAAAGAATAGCTAAACCACTCATTCACAATCGCTCTCTCTTATTGGGTTTAGTTCTCTCAGCGCTCGAACTATGCTTTATTACCTCCCTTCCTAAAGCTTCCTGTGCATCTGAACTTAAAGACTTTCACCCCGTCTCTAAATAACATTCATCACAACAATCTTTAGAAAAACTCCAGTACAAGCAGCATCTCATTCACATAAATAGTTCAGTTCTGCTTTGTGACTAGCACAATAGCTTTAAAAATGCCTTTATCACCACCACAGCCTTACTCATTTTGCATGTTCATTGCTACAAAAGAACATTTGAGATCATAAACCACACCTTACTTCTAAACAACCTCTACAAACATAACTTTGTAGAGAACACTATTCTTTCATTCAAAAACTGCCTAAATGACAGAACCTTCCATAAACAAAGCCTAATGTCACCTGGTGGTTAGCCAACTGGTTCACAAACAGGTCCAGGAAGGCAGAATTGGGGATTCCACTTCTACAAAGAGGCCAGTCACAATTGGAGTCCCTCAGGGATCGTCCCGAGATCATCCATTTTTGGCATTTACTTCTCTGAAGTCAAGGCCGACGTTAATTGCCTCTGGCTGACTAAATCTGCAGATGATTGCAAATAAAGAGCTGTCACTGAATCCCACACCAACACAAATGTTCTCCATGAAGGGCTGTCACAGACAAACAACTGGTGTCAGAGCCATGGACTAAAAATAAATGCCAAGAAATGCATAATAGTATCCTTTTGGAAGCCATTCACCTCTGGTAACTATCATACTGATAACGTACCCCTAACAGCTTACCAAATAGTCAGGGATTTGGGGACACACACAGACAGAAATCTAGCCTTTGACCAGCATGTGTGTACAGTAGTGAGGAATTAATTCTATGCTGTGCAACTTATAAACAAAGGTATGGCATTTAGGCCCAAGGAAGTCGTTGTTCCACTGTATTCAACATTCATCAGACCTATGATATCCAAGATAAAAACAATAAAAAATGCCACTGGCCACTGGCTGTAATGCAGTCCCTGCTTTTAATGAAGATTATTATGACCAGATATCTAAAAATCAGATAAATCTTGCCTATCAGCATATAGATTCATATTTAAAAGAATGTTAGATCAACGGATTACATTGGAGATATATGATTTGTTATATACCAAACATCCAGTTATACCTATTATCTTCGGAATTCCCAAGATTCATAAAAATATAGAAAATCCCCCTTTCCACCCTATTGTGGCAGCCGGTGGTTCAAAAACACAAGCAATAGCTATATATATTGATAAAAAGGTTAAATGCATTATAGAGAATACTAGACATTTAATTAAAGATTCCTGGGAATTCCTTAGCCAATTAACTGTTAATATATGGTCCAATGATATCACCTTTCTTACTATAGATGTGAAGGATGTATTTACATGTATACCCATTAAGGAAGGTTTGGAATATTTTGAAATGGCCCTTAGACAATTCTCTGATTATACCCATGACCAAGCATGTCTATTAATAGAACGTATGACCTTAACCCTTGAAAATAATTTCATTTATTCTGAAGGGCAATATTTCCAACAACTCACAGGTGTAGCAATCAGCGTAGCCTATGCCCCTGCATATGCCAATTTAGTTATGCTTGGTTGGGAAACTCACTATATATTTCAGAGTATATACAAGGATAATATTAAATTATACATCCATTTTCTGGATGATATTTTTATTTTATGGTAGGGAAAGCATGATATCATACCTAATTTTATCAAATATTTAGATAATACCACTTCCTTTTTTGAAATTTACATATAACCACCAATTGTCCTGCATAAACTATTTAGATGTTACCATTTCCAATACTGGAAATGGATTTAAATCAAATATATATAGAAAAGATACCTTCTGCAATGTATATTTGCATTTTATCAGCAATCACCCCCTGACACAAAAAAAAGAGCTTGATAAAGGGACAAGCTGTTAGAATAGCTCGAATGACCTCTGTTTATGTATACACTGAATTTCAGCAATTGCAATGCATGTTTGAGGAGAGGGGTTATCCAAAGACATTAGTTAGAAGTATTTTGAATAAAGTACGTAATGAATGGGGTACTAAGTACAAACCATTACTAGGGACAAATGTTCATACAAATTTAGTGACTAAGCAAGAACCTCCTACATTTGAGAGTGTCTTAATCATACCATATAGTGCCATATCATGCCAAATTAGAAATATAATAATTAACAATTGGAATATTTTTAAGCTAGATAAGAGAATTAGTCAGATAGTGGATATTCACCCCCCCCCTTTGTTAACACAGTGGGTAGAAATCTTAAATATTACATGGAAAACAAAACTCAGAATCATACACATTCTACTCTAGAAATAATATGTGTGGAAGATGTAATCAGTGTAGTTAGATTATTCAATCTGCAGATATATATTTACCCAATATTATGAGAAGTTATGTTAGGTTTATAAGAGGCAATTGTCATATGATACATGTGGTTTATTTGGCATATTGCGAGACATGTATGGCATACTATGTGGGCAAAACAGAATCTGCACTACGCAATAGAATATACAAACATACTAATGACATTAAAAATAAAAAAGATACAAATGCATTATATAAGCATTCCACTGTATGTACCAATTTTTCATCATTCAAGTTTGGCATTCTAGAGGTGGTTACTGGGGCCCCCAGGGGAGGGGACTGTAAAAATGTATTGTATAAGAAAGAATTACAAGGGCAATTTAGGCTAGCTGCTAACACTCCCCCCCCCCGGATTAAATGATGCCATAGCTATTAAATCTTTGTTCAATGTCAGGTCCAACAGACTATGAACTGTATTTTTAATATAATAAATATCCTTTTCATATCTGTATTTCTATAGGCAAGCACACTATGTATGTACATCATTTTACTATGTTGTTATCATATGTAATGACCGATTGATTCATATGGTATCAAGTTTCTTTTATGGTTTCATACCTTTAATTTTGGTGTAATTAAGGAATTAACTATTTAACTAATTTAGAAATAAGTGCATAAATTATGGTCAGTCTCTGGTGATGTCATTTTGTTCTGAAGAAGTCTCCATTGTGAGATGAAAGCGCTTGACTCTTGTTTTGTGAATAAATATCCTTGTCCATAGCAGTCGCACCTGTTTTTTATTTTTATTTTGTATTCATTCATTAGACCTATCAATGAGTACAATACCCATTTGGTATTTACCTAACCAGGCATATCTAACAACTGGAATGTCCACAGAGGTTTCTCACTGAAAGAATACAGGACGTAAGTAACATGTCCTATGCAGACCGCCTCAAGGCTCTATCCCTGTATTCTGTCTCCTACAGGCTGTTGAGGGGAGATATATGCCTGGCGTGCCTTCGTTGAAGGTTGGGCATCAGGCTGGCAACTCGACACCATAAAAACCAGCTGCCAATCATTAGCGGACCGGAGTTCCGCTGTGGTGACCCCTAACCGGGAAAAGCCGAAAGACAAACAACAACAACTCATTACCAAAAGCACTGCATTTCTAGTCAGCACTCTCTTATTTATAATTCTTCATTTTGGGATACTGGTGAACTCTAAAAAGGCTATTGCCAAT
>NC_056731.1:23400764-23528264 GCF_019279795.1 Protopterus annectens
AGTAATTTAAGGTAAATCTAAGAAAGTCAGTGGAACCATCCATACATTCAACAAAATTCAACAATGTCTCTCTGTCACTCCTCCAAATGAAAAAGAGATCATCAACAAATCTACGGTAAAAACCAACATGTTCCTGAAACTGTCGTGTGTTAAAAAGGAATGTCTCTTCCCAACATGCCATAACAAGGTTGGCGTAGCTATTGGCACAAGACGTGCCCATAGCTACGCCATCCTTCTGTAAGAAAATATCATCTCCAAACATAAAGACGTTGTTAAATAAGACTGTTTCTAGTAGTAAAGCAATAAGTTCTGTTTTCACCAGGGTAAAATCAGAGTGATTTTTAAGATATTCTTGTATATATTGTACCCCTAAATCATTGGGGATTACAGTAAAAAGACTCACAACGTCAAGCGTTACCAAAATGTAATGGGCATCATCCTCTAATTGTTTCATATAGTCATATAAATCCAATAGAAACTGCTTGCTATCTCTAAGTATAAACTTATTATTATTGACTAGTGGCCTTAGATGATATTCAATAAAAATGGAAAAAGGTTCAGTCACCCAACCCTGTCCAGCTACAATCGGCCTCATCGGGGGGTCAATGGCCGATTTGTGGACTTTGGGAAGGCCTTGTATAATAGGGATAAGGGGGTTGTTCACTTTAAAATAGTCATATAATTCCTTCATAATACTGTTAGATGCTAATAACTCATCGAGCATATAATAAACCTGTAGGACCTTTTCTTTAACCATGTCCATATCTATCTTTAGATATGAGGAGGTCTCTCCCAACAGGGTACCCATCCTTCTATTATAATCCAATGAATCCATAAGGACAATTGGTCCCCCTTTATCAGCCGGTCTAACAACAAGGGTATTGTCATTTTTCAGGCCCATAAGTGCTTGTCTATGGTTAAAGCTTAGATTCTGTTTGTACGAAACATTCCGTGTCTTCTCAAAATGACCATAGATATCATTCTCTGTTATCCTAGAATACACATCCAACAGTGGATGTAATTGGGGGATGTATACACTGTTGCATCTAAATCTACTAATGTCCTGTCTCTCAGCAACATTACCAAATTCAAGTTTCAACTGAATATTCCTTACAAACATTTTAATGTCAATGATGGAATCCGCAACATTACCCCTTCTTGTGGGTATAAAACTGAGACCCTTATTCAGAACATCTTTCTCATATGTGTTCAGAACTTTGGTAGAGAGATTCACAACTAGCGAATCGTCTTCTCCCACATTCTTTTCAGGGTAGGTCCTTGTTGTTCCCCTCCTGACCCTTTCCTCTTTTGTCTGCCTCTGCTCATAGATCTTGTTCTCCCTAGGTGCTGCTTCTGTGCTATAGGGAAAGGGGTGTTGGTGTTACTCTGTACAACCTTCCTTCTGACCACTACCTCATCCTGTCTCCCCCCATTACTCATAGCAGTAGGACCAGGTGGTGGTAGGATAGCATGTGTGTCTGCTCCAACTACCACACTCTCCTTTTCTCCACTAGTAGTAGGATTATCGGAATTGTCCCTACCTTCATCCTCCTGAAATACAATTTCAGTATATGAGACATTCCTCCTCGTATTAACATCTATATTGGGTGTGCCATTAACTATTCTGTGACTTGACGATCTATCCAAACCATTCTCAATATTGGGGATGTTCCCCTTCCTTGTTTGTATATTTGAACATTGTATATTAACATTCCCTGATGTATGTGCATTGCTAACATTACTACTACTCACAGTAGGTCGTTCCCTAGGCCAAGTAAACACATTTGAATTTTTAAAACCCCTTAGGTCTCTCATGATTTTATTCTTCTTTTGTTCAATTAGCCGTCTTTCAAAGACCATCACATTATCTATGACCCTCTCTATCTTGGCATCAATGTTAACATTAACATATTTCTTAATTAACATATCATACAAAACATTCACTTTCAACCTTAAACTTTCTTCCTCTGGCAAATGAAACCTAATTAACAGTTTCATATAGCTGTTACTAAGCTCAATGTTGAGCTGTTGCCATTGGAACAAAAGGTCCGGTATAGTGTCACCTGAGGTGGGCATTTTCAAAATGCGTAGACCACGAGGAATAATATGTTTGTCCAAACATGCTTCAAAATATTGCCGTTGGACTTGTAGCTTTTTTAATTTAATTGTCTCAGTTTCCAGTACTTGTAGGTCTTCCGAAAGGTTTAAATAACTCTCATTATTGTTCATACCATCCGTTGAGCCGAAATCCGGCTCATATGAGAGTAGCAAGTTCTCCCCGCCAGTCACACAAGCTTGAAACCGTCCCAACCTATCACTAGGTTGGACAGTCTGTGGTACGTATGGTAGTTCAATGTTTGAAATAGCGTTGTCGGCCATACCCACGGTTCAGGAGTGTAGAAATATATAAATGAGTAAAGTCAAACGTTACCCCCGAACGTAGGATATCACACCAGCAAAGACAATAAATAGTAATCCAAACAGCAACGAATGCTTTGATAGAGCATTATACTCTTCCCTCCTGGCTATGCTATAATTTTAAATATTCATAGACTAGAATTTATATAAACATCAATTATTAAATATTATTTATATTTATATTACTCATATTATTTATCTATATATTTTTTATATATTTTTATATATATTTAACTATACAATTTATATTAATCAAAGTTCACAGTTGATTATGTGGATGGTTTAGAGTAATCGCAGGTCTATTTGGCTTCATATGCACATATGACTAGATTAATCAATTTTCATGAATGAATGACTGGATCTATACACGCACCACATATAATGGAATGAGCTACTTAACAGCTCATTCATATTCAATTCAGGCTTGTGCATTCAGGTATGCAACATTTGAGTTATCGGAATATTATAATATGAATTTCTAATTTTTTGTAAATATTTAATGTCTATATATGTATAAATCGTATAAGTATGATGTTCTTAATACTGAGAAAGATGATGTTTAGTTAGAGTAGGCTTATGTCTTCTTTAAACATTGAACAAGATAAGACATATGCATTTTTAGAGAGAGTATACTACCGTAGCAACATGAATTTACGTCATTACGCTTTAACGTGTCCATAGCTTGCAGCGGAAGTCATGAAAGATGAGCGACAGCATGAGAATAGCAAAAACAATTTGCTGTCTTTATATTTTTTGCTATTTTGGTACTTTTGCTGAATAATGTGATTTGATATCATGGGTTGTTCCAGTGCTATGCGTCGAGACTATTTTGAATATGTATTAATTCGTGAATCACTGATCACTTGGTTTAGGGAGGTACGTGTTTCCGAATACATATATCGCAAGATGCAGTTCATGTCTTATGTTTTATGTCTACATAAGGTTTGAAAGTTTGTTTTTAAGTATGATAAAACAAATGAGTCATTTATATAAATTAATTTAAAGGTATATGTTTATTTTAGCTGCATATATTTTAAATAAAGTTTTAGTTTTGTAGCGTTTTTAGGTTTTAGAAAGCAGTAGCGCTTTAAATTTGGAATTGATGAGTCAGAATGCTTAATTGACCAAATTGATTAATTCAAGCACCTTATATAAAAATCTATGCCATTGAAGCAGTTGTGTTTATACGTCTGATGAAGCGGGAAGACCCGTGAAAGCGCTTACGTTGTTTTTGTGTTTTTGCTGTCGTTTTATATTAAACCTGATTATCGCTAAGTGGTTTTTTGGATTTATTTGAAGCTGAGTCCTGCCAGATGAGTTGGAATCGTGGTTTTTATGCTGCCTATTGCTGTTGGATTTTTTATATATATATATATATATATATATATATATATATATATATATATATGCGCAGTGGATATAAAAATTGCACACACCCCTGTTAAAATGCCATTTTTTGTGATAAAAAAATGAGAGCACAATAAATCAATTTCAAAACATTTCCCACATTTAATGTGACATATAACCTGTACAATTCAATTGAAAAACAAACAAATCTGTTATAGGAAAAATATAAAAAATAAAAAATGTACAATAAGCTGGTTGCATAAGTGTGCATACCCTTAAACTAATACTTTGTTGAAGCACTTCTTGATTTAATTACAGCATTCAGTTATCTTCGGTACACACCTGCCATCAATTAAAGACTCTGATTAACCCCCAGAAAACTTCAGATGTCCTAGTAGGAAGTTCCTGATATCTACTCATTTTCCTGCTACAGCAAAAGTCATGGTTTGAAGAGAGCTTATAAAGCATCAAAAGGACCTCATTATTGAAAGGTATCAGTCAGGAGAAGGGTAAGAAAAAATTTCCACAGCATTGGATATACCATGGAACACAGTGAAGACAGTCATTAAAAAGTGGAGAAAATATAGGACAAGAGTGACGTTGCAAAGAACTGGATGTCCGTCCAAAATTGATGAAAAGACAAGACGAAAACTGGTCAGGGAGGCTGCCAAGAGACCTACAGCAACACTGAAGGAGCTGCAGGAATTTCTGGCTAGTACTGGTTGTGTACTACATGTGACAACAATCTCCTGTATTCTCCATATGTCTGGACTATTGGGTAGGGTTGCAAGATAGAAGCCTTTTCTTACACAGAAAAACATCCAAGCCTGGCTAAAATTTGCAAAACAATACATCAAGTCTCCCAAAAGCATTGGGGAAAATGTGTTGTGGTCTGATGAGACCAAGGTTGAACTTTTTGGCCACAATTCCAAAAGGTACATTTGCCGCAAAAACAACACCTTGCATCACCAAAAGAACACCATCCCCACAGTAAGCATGGTGGTGGTAGTATCATAATTTGGGGTTGCTTTTCTTCAGCTGGAACTGGGGCTTTAGTCAAGGTGGAGGGAATTATGAACAGTTCCAAATACCAGTCACTTTTGGCCCAAAATCTTCAGGCATCTGCTAGAAACCTGAAGATGAAAAGGAATTTCACCTCACAACATGACAATGACCCCAAGCATACATCCAAATCAACAAAAGAATGGCTTCACCAAAAGAAAATTAAAGTTTTGGAATGACCCAGCCAGAGCCCAGACCTAAATCCAATAGAAAATCTGTGAGATGACCTGAAGAGGGCTGTGTACAAGAGATGCCCTTGCAATCTGACAGATTTGGAGCGCTATTGCAAGGAAGAGTGGACAAATATTGCCAAGTCAAGATATGTCATGCTGATAGACTCCTACCCAATAAGACTGAATGCTGTAATTAAATCAACAGGTGCTTCAACAAAGTATTAGTTTAAGGGTGTGCACACTTATGCTACCAGCTTATTGTACGTTTTTTATTTTTTCCCCTAACAGATTTGTTTTTCAATTGAATTGTACAGGTTATAGGTCATATTAAAGGTGGCAAAAGTTTTGAAATTATTTATTGTGATCTAATTTTTTATATCACAAAACCTAGCATTTTAACAGGGGTGTGTACACTTTTAATATCCAATATATATATATATATATATATATATATATATATATATATATATATATATATGTGTGTGTGTGTGTGTGTGTGTGTGTAATGTATATATATATATATATATATACACACACACACGCACACGCACACGCACACGCACACGCACGCACACACACACACACACACACACACACACACACACACACACACACACACATGTCTGTGTGTGTGTTTGGGGGTGGCGGTCTGTAGGGGAGGCTCTTTCCTGCAAAAATAAAATGTTCCAAATTGTTTTTCAGTGACTAACATTCTGTAAAGATGAAAAGTATATAGTTTTAAACATGTATATATGTGTCTGTGGCTATGTAATGCAACTCTTTATATTTAAGAACTGCCTAATCCCATAATGCATTGTTTGGTATACTATTTATACAGCTGGAAAAGTAAGATGAAACTGTTAACCATCTTTCTACTTCATTGTCATTTTGGAATCATTAAAGTTGCTATTCTAATTCAAATGACTGAGTCTAGTGCTGTTATTAGCAACTCTGAATAAGATGACTGGGTAACTAGAGTAAGCTTTAAGTATGACTCAGAGGCTGATGTTATGGTAGTATCATGTGCTACATACAGAGGCAAATCAAATCATCTGCATGAATGAGAAAGGGAAATAAACAGCCCTGAGGGCAAACTCAATTGGACAGGTGAATTCCTGGCAACATCTGAGTAGAAAGTGTGTATTCTGGGTTCATGTGTTGGAAGGTCTGTACAGACATATTTAATTACTTTAGGAGAACTGTATCATTGCAACTCAGAGCTGATTTTCAGAATAAACAAAGTTAATGTGGACGTCATTGGTGAAGTTGGTCTATTTAACTGTGAGCCAATAAAGATACACCTAAAGCCAGGTAATTTCCCATATGCTTTGATCACACCCAAAAGAGTAACATTTCCTAAACTCTCCAAACAGCAGGCACACCTTCAATGCATGCAAGCACCTGGTGAAACTTCAAGTGAATTGAATTAATTGAATAGTAGGGTAAATATATGCATTGACTTGAAAAAGTTAAATTATACAGTTATGAGAGACACGTTTAATCTTCCTTCCCAGAGGACATGTGCCCAAGCTGGGTGATGCTAGGGTGTTGTCCATATTAGATGTTTCAAATGAACTTTGGCAGATACCCTTGGGGAAAGATATCAAAAAGCTACCAACCTTCTTGACTCCAACTGGAAAGTTTTATTTTAAATTACTACCATTCAGCATGACTTCAGTGTGGCAACTGTTTTTGCATTGATGGGGTTTGTATCCAACCAGTGACAACCAAATGTCATGGTGGATATGTGAGAGAAAAAGAGAGCGAGAGAGACAGGAGTGCTATAGTCCTTTGATCAGCTACACTGCCCACAGATATTTCTGATGTACATCATAAAAGTAATCTCTCAGGTCACAGCACTGGCATCCAATGGTCTAAAGTGGAAAAAATATGCACAAATCTGATCCACTGACCAATTCATCAACATGCAACCTTTCCTCAAGTGCATGCAGGGAACATACACTGCTACCCTAGGCACGGGTTTCCAACTTTACCACCCAGACTAGGATTCAGCAGTGACTGACCACTTACCAAGCTGAGTTTTTTGCCTAGCACACACAGACCCCTTTCTCACCACTTTCTCTTTCTGTGAATGTCAGTGCCTTCCTTCCCCTTACTCATGATAACTACATTTCAAATAAATTGTTTTCACAAAAAACACAAAATAATTCCCAGGGAAAGCTGGAAGAATTCTCCAGTTCTCCACTATTTTCATCCTGACAGTCCTGCCAATAACCTAGATATGCCTAGGGACAAAAACACCAATTATCTGAGCCAGTCTTGATCTGTAGCCATATAAAATAGTAAAGAACACAAAATGTGCTAAGTGTAAGTGATCTGATGAGTTAAAGGCAGACTGACAAGCCATAGTGCTAAGTTATATTCTCTCCTCAGATAATAAATAATACATAAATAAATACCCTACCATAAAATCTTAAAAGTGGAAAATTAAAAACTTTACCTAAACATGCTGATACAAATGAAATGTGTAGAGGTAAATGTAATTGTGCAAAGACTTGAAAAATGACCAGCTGCACAGACAGAACCTCTAACAAACCTAGATAAATACCTCATCTGTCTCTGTCTGAAAGAATCCTGGATCTTTAGCTGTGCTAAATTATTAAAATACTAAACAGGAGAGATTGCAGACAGCATTTATATAGCTGTAGACACCAGAGTTTTCCAAGCAAGATTAATTTTATATTGATTTATTCCCACAGAAACCTGTAGTAATTACCTCAATTTTTCTCACACATTGAGAAGCACCAGAAAGTGAATTCATTTATCATTCTTATGCTAAACAGTCATGATACAGGACTGTGAGGCTAAAGTCCATCTATGAAGCTTTCCATTCTGCCCACTGTCCCTATCTAACCACTGTAAAGGGTTGTAGTCAGTAACCACTATAAGTTTTCTACTCCGTGGGTAGAACAGTAGGTTTTGTGGAGACCAGATACTCCTCCTCCATAGCTGCAGATGACGCCTTCCTGAGTTGAAATCTGTGAAACACAAGACGTTGATCTTCTCACTCTGAGAAAACCTAAGTACAGCCCCACCAATAACTGGAAGTGTCCACATGTACAATGAATTCTTGAGTCAGGACTGGCAAGTTCAACAGGTCCACTCGGAGCCTTTCCAAACAAATGCAAGCTCAACAACTGGCATCCAGGCAACCTTATCTGGCCTTTTCTTTCTGGTAAGGTCTATAAGAAGAGTTTCTACCATAGTTTGTGTGTGTGTCTCTGTGTGTGTGTGTCTGTGTGTGTAAATGTATGGGAGGCAAACTTCATATAGCATCACGTTACCCCTAAAAATGTCTTCACCTATTTCTTGGTAGTAGGTGCAGGTCATGCTGAAACAACTTTGACATTAGCTGGCTGTGGCTTAAACTTTCTACCACCTATATTATAACCCAGAAAAAATAAGTCTGCCATACCTGGCAGGCACTGGTTAGCCTTTATAGTCAGTCCTGCCATTTGCTGTTGGTCCAACACTTCCTTGAGATTCTGAAAAGGTTCTGGCTATAATCATCAGTAGATGGCAATATCATCAAGGTAAGCAAGGGCATAATTTCCTGCTCCTGCTATGATGTGATCCGGTAATCTCTGGAAAACTGTTGAGACATTCTTAATCCCAAAGGGCATTTCAGTAACCCAAAAAGGGTCAACATTCTATATCCACCCAACGTGCAGTTGTCAAATGCTCCTGCCAGTAATACTTGGAAATGTCAATAATGGTTAGATACTTAGCCACATGCAGCTACTTCAAGGCTTCATCAAATATGGGGCAAGTATCTGTGCGTGACTGTTCTGTTTTCTATAGTCCACACAGAATATGGTACTGCCATCTTTTTTGGGTACTAGCACCACTGGTGAGGTGCAGAGACTGCTGAACTTATTACCCCCACTTCCAACATGCCCTGCAGTTCTTTTGTCTGGGTTTGCCTAGCTCTTTCAGGTGTCTTGTAAAGGGCTTGTTTGATGGCCTACTTGGGACATGTGTCCACTTACTGCTCCACCAGGAGGTCGTACCCTGTATTGGCAGTAAACACACCCCTAGATTCTTAAATACTGTTTGAATTTCCCTATCTTTGATAGAAGATAGCTGCTGCAAGATTGTGGCCTCAACAACTGAGGTGTCAGACTGAACTATACTGAGGCCATCTGCCACCAGATCCCACTCTGACCATTCCTGCAACTCACTGCAGATACTGAGTACTATGGCCTGATATGCTAGGGTTTATCATATTAACATGGGAGAATCTGTGCTTCTGCTTGGCAGCTCACCTTTTCCATAACAGTGAATCAACCCTACCATGCTGCTTGCAACTTGTTGTCCAACAAGAATAAACATGTTCACCAGCTGACAAAAAATAAATACTTTCTGGCTCTGGCTGTCATGTCAAACTACATTTTCTGCTGTTGTGCTTCTACCAAGTGCTCCAGGGCCATCTCCATCATTTCTTAAGCCTAGTCCTGATGTTTAGGAATACTCCGTAACAGACTACTTCTGGGAATTATACTTGCCTTCCCACCCATCACAAATGAATTCAATGTGCACCTTTAGCCTGTGATCATACCACAGCTCAAAGGGTGAAAAACCCATGTTTTCTTCGGCCCCCTCCCATATGTAAATTGAAGATGGAACTGGTTCTTACCCCACACCCTCTGGAACTAGTATACACATACCATTAAATGGTGTTCAGTGTATACTTTAACCTCTCCACCAGATCATTGGTATTTGGATGGTACATGGTGACCTTTGTCTGTTTCACAAAAAAGCAAACTGTCTGACAGGGACTTAGCACCTCTGTCTGTCAGTGTTTCTCTAGGGAAATCAACCCTGATGAAAATGCCAAGCAGTACATTTGCCACATTGTCTGCTTTAATGGAATGCACAGTCACCTCTGCTGGGTATCTGCTGGCATAGTCCACCACTAGGATATATTTCATTCCTGTGGAGTTTGGGGTATTAAGAGATTCCACAATATCCACAGTTGCACCGGGAACAAGTTTCTCAAAAACAGGCAATGACATCAAAGCTAATATGGCTTTGTCTCCAGCCTTCATAACCATTTGTCACTACTCAGTGGTCCTACAGTATCCTGTTTCATCTTTTGTAATCCCTGGCCAATACAAATTCAGCATACGATATCTATTAATATGTTTTATGCCCATATGGGCTGCAAAAGGAATATCATGAGGTATGGTCACAAGTACTTGTTGGTAGTGCCTAGATACTAACAAATGCTGCAATATTTCTGTAATTCTCCTGCCTAAGTTTGTTCCTTGGTCAACTTCTTTTTGTTCCAGTTTATAGACTCCCCCTGCCCTTCCGTATCCACAACATTCTTAGCTACCTCCCTTGGGTTTTGTAAAATAGGGTCTGAGAGATGAGGCTGCATCAACTCCTCCCTGCTGATCTTTCCCAACTCTCCTTCAAAAGGAAGTTTGGTACCTTCTGCCAATGGTTCCCAATATTTTTTCTTACTACAAATGGCCTCTCCCTTTGAAGTAACTCCTACAAAAGAATGCTCAGTACCTTTCAACTCCTCTAGCTCAACTCCCAGCTCACTGCTACTAACCAGATTTCTCTGCCTCTGCAACAGCCATTTTCACCAGACCTGGCTGAAGGTGTGGGCCATGGCTGTCTCTCACTAACTGCCATCCCCATGTGTTTGCTTCCATGTCTGGTGGCATGTAACTGAATGCACATAAGGTATTGCACTGAGAAAGTTATTACATATTAAGACATCTGCATGGATTCTTTCCAATCCAGTGACCTGCTTGCTCCCTTTCCCCTTCTCAGTCTAGATTAATTCTGCCAAATGTATCTGAAAAAGTGCCCCTCCCAAGGCCTGACGTGGAACAGAATGCTTTGGCAAGTAATGCTCTTTTTTGACCACTGTAGGCTTAACAGTGGCTATACTTGAAGCTGTGGTCCTCTTAGCAATGGTCTCTTTTCCCTCTGTCAGGAGACGATGTAGATATAGGATACAGACATTTGTGACAACTTCGCACAGTTGTTGTCTCCAGACTACTCACCACTGTCTTAGTTATAGACTTGCTTGCTGCTTCCTAAGATATTTGTTTCTCATCCTATTTCAGTGGATAGCTAGACTGTATATGCACCCACTGATTAAATTTAGAACATTTAACCACAAGACGGGCATGTACCACAACTTATGGCTTCCTTCCTTACATGTGGAATCTGCTGGGATGGCTTAACCAGCCAAAATGGGTTCCCTTATACCCATGATCAGTGCAGGGGGTTCCCTTATATCCATGGTCAGTACAGAAGGTTCCTTTTTACCCATGGTCAGTGCAGGGTACTCCCTTCTAATTCAGTTGTACTCTGCTAGCTAGACAGAGATCCTTCTAACTTCCCTCCTCCTCAGCACTGTTGCTGTCCTGATTTGCCAAAAAGATCCTCATGCCCTCACACAGGGTGCTGAGAGCTTATTTCTTCATCAAATGATCTGCAAGCACTTCGGATGAGGTTAACTTATATCCACATTCCCATTTATGAAAGTAAATGTTGATTTCTGCAATATATTCACCATCCCTGTCATCCACCATTCCTCTATACTCTCTAAATTTCTTTCTCTGTGCGTCAGAAGTCAGGTTAAAACACGGAAGTGAATATTCTTTAACTTTACCATACTTTAAGCAATCAGCATCACTGATTTTAGAAATTGCATACTTTGCTTTATGCATGAACAGAGGAGTTAAAAAACCTCATCCACTGCTTTTGGTCATCTTTGTTTTTATTACAAACCCTTTCAAATGCCTATATAAAAAACTGTCAAAATCATCCCCCCTCTTTATGCATAGGGGAAACAATTTGTACTGACTTGATCCACTGGGGATCATTTTTCTCCTATTCTTGACACATGTGCCCCTGGTGAAGGATGATCTTCTCTGACTCATACTGGCTGTGCTTCTCTCTCTCCTTCTGAAACCAGCTCCTACACCTTCTCAGCTGTTTCAAGTTCCAGATGTCTCATCTCCAGTGCCAATCCCCGTACTACCATCTGTATTTTGAGGTCACCTGGTGATAGAATGGATTGTCCTTTGTCTGCCTTATGCATACCACAACACCTGTTATGCTAACCCCAGGATTAGTGGACTGCCTTTGAGCTGCAAACATAGCTATCACCATGTCTTCCTTGGGGTTCATATTACATTATCGAAAGATAACATAACGGAATGCTGAGAACTTCGAAACGGCCTCATATTGAAACTTTTTTTTTGTGGGGGGCCGTGCCCCCTACACTCCCCACTAAATATATATTCCAACTCCTAGATCACACTACAGTGAGGAAAAGGCAAATATCCCAATCTTTATTGGACTGCCATCCCACAATGCGAACTTCAAAATGCGACCATTTCAAAGTTCTGAGCGTTCGATTACGTTATCTTTCGATAACGTAATAGGAACCTTCTTCCTTGGACATACTGGCATAAAAGATTAAATTGTGATACATGCATCTTAGCATAGTTGGCAGAGAAGCTCATTTCTGACAGCTTTCTTAGATGTAATTCTAACTAAAAAATAAACTGTTGTGGAAAACTAAACCTCTGTATATTTACCTTGTGGCTGTGAGGGAGCACATGTACATTTACTGACAAAGTTTCTTGAGATGAAATAAGTCACTATTCCATTAGTGTCCCAAATTGTGCTGGCACTGATTGGTTATGAATCCCACCACTATCACCAACTGTTGCTAATGATGGTGTTTGAATACCATTACAGCCAGCCAAATGTCACAACAGATACATGATGGACAGGGGCTATGATCCTTGTATCTGTTTTATTGTCTATAAATAGGTCTGATGGCCACCAGAGGGGATGGTTGAGTCACACATTTGGCACCCAACAGGTTAAAGTAGAAAATATATACACAAATATGATTCACTAGCCAATTCCTCAAATAAAATGAGGCCCCTGGCCTCACGGTCATACAGGAAATATACACTGTTGCCTGTGGATATGGACTTCTAACATGCACACCTAGACTAGGGTCAACCACTGACTGAGCAGAGTCTTTCACAAGATCACTCTGTCTGTGAACATTGGTGTTTGTTTTCCAGTGCCCCTGGCCCCTAGCCATGGTAACTGCCTTTCAAACAAATTATTTTCAGGGGTGTGTGTGTGTGTGTGTGTGTGTGTGTGTGTGTGTGTGTGTGTGTGTGTGTATGTGTGTGTGTGTATTCCATACAGTTTAGTAGTGCTACCACCTTAGATATGACTAGGGACCAACACACCACTTACCTGTGCCACCTCCCTAGC
Source organism: Protopterus annectens (assembly GCF_019279795.1). Classification (NCBI taxonomy): domain Eukaryota; kingdom Metazoa; phylum Chordata; order Ceratodontiformes; family Protopteridae; genus Protopterus; species Protopterus annectens. The sequence goes on from NC_056731.1 coordinate 23,414,057, forward strand.
CAAATAAAATAATAGCAAATAGAAAAAGGCAATGTGCTAAGTGATCTGCCTATTTAGAGGTGACTATTAGCAGTTTGACAATCTACAGTTCTAAATAATGCATTCTCCTTAGGCAATAAATAATGGATAAATAAATATTAGTCACAAAATCTTAAACGTGAATAAATAAATAAATAAATAAAATCTTTACTTAGACAATAAATTACTCAAGATAATGCTGATACAAATTAAATTATGTAGAGCTAAAGATTGTTGCACAAAGAATAGAAAATAAACTGCAAAGACAGAATAAAGAAAACCTCTGACTAAGCTAAATATATACCACAGTTGTCTTTAACTGAAAGAACACATTATCTATTGTTGTGCAAAGTTACTAAAATACTACACATGGCAGAATGCCATCTGCATTTATTTAGGTGCAGATACCAAGGTCTTCCAAGCAAAACTCACTCTACACTGTTTCAGCTCACCATACATACTATAGCTTAATATTTTTTTCCAAAGAAACGAGAGGTAATTGCATCAGATTTTTGTCACATGCAAAAGAAACAAAAGAAAGTAAAAAAAAAAAAAATATATATATATATATATATATATATATATATATATATATATACACACACACACACACAGACACAAATGTACAGGATTTCACGTGTATCTATTAACGGTTTGCCTAATTGCCTGCACTTTGATCAAGATTTATGATTGTCCTGCAAATGAAGGCAATAAATCTTCTCTCTCACAACTGCACCATGTTTTTTTTTTCATGAGAACTGAGTTATAGGCTCTGAACATTTATTTATTTATCTAGTGAAGTACTTACTGTTTTCTGTTATTTGTTGAGCTGGCAGATGGGTTGGTCTGTTGACCCTTTTCACCCATGACCCAGGCTTGATAGAACAAGCATGAAATAAACGGCATACTATCTAGCAGTATTAACATTATGGAAGACAGTAGACAATGGCTCAATATACGGCAACAAAGATGGGACAAAAAGTAATATACAGTATGTACAGACTGATATACGAGTAATTTGAATATAATGAAAGCTGGTCGGTACGTTATCTGTGAGATTTCTGGCCCTTCTCACACTTTAGTAGGAACTTCACAAAATTATCCCTCCTACTATCCATCCCTTCACTTTTGCAGCTTAGGTGAACTGTTCAACTGTAATCTCATTCATATTCTGAAAACAAGTCCTCTTTAATATACTACCTGATGCTTTTCTGACCTACCTACTATTAATAGTAACTAACTTGTTTCTTCAGCATTAAAGATCCAAGCTTATATAATGTTATTTAAGGATCTAAGTTAGCTGGATAATCTTTTATCATGACATACCTAGATATGACCATGGTGCCATCTTTATGCCCTGATGCCAGCTTGGCACTAGAATGATTTTCTGATGTTTTTAGACCATTTCAAGAAGCTTGCATTATCTCCTACAGGGTAATATGTGCATATGACTCTCAAAGGCTATATATTCCTTATTCTTAGCAAAGAAGAAATAACATGACATAATTAAGTCACAGTATAACTATTGCAGCTTCGGAGTGATTTCATTATTTAATCATGCTAAAAGAACTATCTGCAAATATTTCATCCACCCACCCAATCATCATTGCTGCAAAAATGTTTGTAGGTTCTCTGAAAAATTTAAGCTGTTATAGGTACATTTAAAAGGTAACCGGAGAAAATGTGCAGTTTCCTGCTGATAAGCTAACTGATGGAATAAATCACAGTACAAGTTACAGCAACCTATCCTGCATTGCAAACTACTTTGCAACATTTCTTTAAACCTTCATCACTAAATGCAGTTCTTTCTAGCACTCATGTCCTTGCTCCTACTGTATCATCACTTTTCTTAATGTTTCTGACCTCCAACTGCTTGTTGTTCACAAAGGCAGTATGGGCATTGAAAATAATAATGTTGTGCCCTTAACCCTTAAAGATATGCCCCCATAATAATGGTCCATGTTTGCTAATACTTTAACCTTTTTATAAGTGTTAAAAGTGATGTTTGGGAAACTGAACACAGCTCTCCATAAAATATGTCCCAAGCTCACATGTAACAACAGCTCTCATGTGACTTCTGTTCTGTTATAGAACTTTGAGAAACATTCTGCTTTCAGTCCTAACACTAATCTTACTGACCATTACCTTCTAAATTTACCTCAGCATGACTTAAGAAGTGGACTGCTGTAGCTCTAGCAACATTTTTACTCACCCTCCAAAATTATGCAACAAAAATGGATTGCATTTACAACTTAGTAACTCTAGTAGCTACACACTTATTTCAGTTGGGTCCCTATTAGATGAATGAAAGATCAATATCTCAAACGGCTTAAAAGTCGAAAATGCCATTCTTCAAGATCGCTATTATGAGATTGCAGTACAGTGAAGATTGGAAAATTTGCCCTTTTCTCACTGTAGTGCAATCTCGGAGTTAGTATATATAATTAGCAGGGGGGGCGAAGCCCCCCACAATAACAATTTCAAAGAACAGCATTTTCGACTTTTCAGCTGCTAGAGATCCTGATTTTTTGTTCACATAATAGGGACCCTTTCAGTTTGGTTTGGAATGATGACATTGTTAACCTCTTGTACTTGGTAAATTAGAATCAAGTTCCTATTTTCCCTTATTTGTGCACCCCACTTGACTATATATAATGCTACACTGTATTTGGTATTGGTCCTGGTCATAGCTGACATTTAAGCTAATTTACCTGGGAATCATTATAACGTTTTGTAAGCGCCACTTGTTAAAATGGTGCTCATTAACATTTAGCTTGCACAAAGTACAAAAGTAAATATTTCTTGAGGGTATTGCTCCCATAAACCAACAGGAAGCTGAAGCCCATACCTCTAAACTGTCAAGATTTTCAAAGAATGTCCAGATTTTTGTCTCATATTTTTTGGTCTGTTCCTCATATCATTTGTGTTTTCTGGCACATAATTGAGAACAGAAGGCACTAATTAATGACAGATATACAACTTTTAGATTCCATAGTCTACAGAAAATGCATGCTAACAATAAAATAGTCTAACAACCTTCTAAGTTTGTAAGAGCAATATTTAAAAGCTGTCCCTAGTTTTGGGTCTTCGTATCCTCTTTATGTTTGGCCTTATGCAAATTTCTTGTGCTAAGAGGTTGAGAGGTGTGCTGAAACCCCACACACCCATATTTATATTAATTAATTCTGAGGCATGGATTCAATTTCTTGAATTTATGTTGAGGTAAACAGTTACCTTTATCGCCACCATCAACCCTCATTTTCTATTTTCTACATGGGATCAGGATGTCTTGTCAACTGTCACCATCTCTCAATTCAATGGAACTCTCTTACCTTCTTTGACAGTCTTGCCTGACTGATGCCAGTCTTCTCTCACACAATCCATTCCTCTCTTTGCTGGAAGTCCTTGTTTCCTCCTGCCTTCTTCCTGTCTCTCATAAATCTTATTCACCAGCTTGTCTTTTGCTTTTCTGTATGTGTCCAATCCATTGTATTCTGGTCTCTTTGAATTTCTCTGCAACTGGAGCTACTTGGGCTTCTGTTTTCATATCCGCATTCCTTTATCTGTCCCACAGTGTGCATCCTACCACCCATCTCAGGCACTTCATCGCTACTAGCTTCCTCAACTGCTCTGCCTTCACCGCCCAGGTTTCTGTACCATACAGCAGTAATGGTTGCACTACTGTTTTGTACTTTTTACTTTTCAGCTTCTTTGGCATCTTTCAGTCACACACTACTGCTGGCACTCTATGTGTGTTGGCTGTAGACCCTCTGACTTTAGTAGCTCAGAATTTCCACCTCCTCAACTACCCCAACCAAATACTTGAAGCTGATATCCTAATCCACTATTTTCCCTTCTATCTCAATTTTCAGCTTGTTCTAATTTTCTCATTTGCTGCCAACTGCCTTATCTGCACTCAGTTTCATCCCATGTGCCTTCAGTTTTGCCTTCCATTCCCATCTTTTCTTGAAGCTCTTGTTTCGAGTCTGCTTGTAATGCTACATCATCTTCAGACAGCAGCTTTGTTGATCTGTACCCTCCAACCTGTTTGCTAATGTAGTTCATCACCAGTGTGAATGACAGTTGTCTCAAATCTGAACCCTGATGCACACTTGCTCCCTCACGGAACCCCCTCAGTGAGCCTGAACATTGTTCATACTTTTGTCATTGAATCCTTGTCATAATCCTTTTATATGCATATCAAATACATAAAATGTTCCATGTGCTCTGGGTACTTTACAGGTAGTATATTCAATGACTGTCAGGGATTTACTTTCTTATGCCTGCATGGTCTCTCAGACCAGTGGTCTTACCATCTTCACTCAGTCAGCCCATTCTTTCTTCCAGTGAGAGCAAATTTCAGATTCAATCCCACACTATGCAGATGCCCAACAGCCCACTGATTTCTGCCTTGAAAAAGGGCCCAATTGGCTCAAATCACTGAAGGCAAGGGTTTAGTATTAGAAAGCAGTACAGTGTGTGGGTCCCAACTCTATTCTGGCCTAACGACATCCCTGTTGTGGCTGATGTCTGTGTTAGTGACCCTGCACTAGGGGAACTTCAAGTAGGCCTCTGCTTACTGGGACAGTCATTTGCAGCATGAGTTGTCATGTCTCCCAAGCTATGTCATGACATTCTTACTCTTACCCAATGACCATCAGTGCAGCAGGGTTAGCCACCTCTATCCCCCAGGATGATTGAACTGGCATCAGTTGCTCATACCTGTCCCCCATGTCTTGATCATCCCAGTACCAAAGCTCATTTAGATAGCAGTCTGGCTTTTATCCTTCCACACCACAGGACTGCGGCTGATTTAAACAAGGATTTCAATGTTTTTCCCTGACTTTTTACTTCTCCAAAAGCTGAAAGATACTGGCCCCTCTAGTTCATCTCTGTTTAAAACAAGCATTTTTCAGTGATGAAGGTTGGCTTTCAGTGTATTAGTAACTTAACATTAGAACGTTATGGTAGACGATGTTTTCAGGGACTTATTGCTCCTACTTTTCAGAAGGAAGCATAGTGTGGCGGAATTAAGAATGTTAGAAAAGAAGAACTAAATGCCAGATAAGTAAGCTGTAGTGCATGCACTGATGCCTCCTGCTGTGCGCGAATGGCATTTTGCAATATACAGAACTAACATACAGTATTTTACATGATTCTGGAAAACAATGTTAGTCAATGTAATACACTTCAGAGTGACGATGCAGTACTTTAAAAAGATTTCAGGAAACCATAATTTCATACTGAATTAAAGAGGATCACACATGCATTATCAGTGATAAAGTATGTTACTCAGTGAAAACAAGAGCTGCAGAGATTGTACAAAAAGTAGCACTACTGTGTGATTCTGTTTTGCTGGGAAGTCAGTGAAAGTAACAGTGCTTTGCACAACAGAAAGTAATACCGAATGGACGGCGAGGCATATTTTTTGAATGGCTTTGGGACATTCTGCTTTGCAATTTATCTTGATAGGAAACCAAAATATAGCATTTAAAAGTTATCTGTGGTCACCAGCATTTGAAAGAGTATTGTGAAACTAAAAGAAAAGACGTGACAAACAAATTGTTAGCAAAAGAGTGCTTTTCTGTGGTACCAAGTACTATAGAGATTGTGAACAGTGTTCTAATATTGTGTGATGATACCTCTGTGCAATAAACATTGAAATAGCAATATTTTTTAAAGTACATGTTAAAGCACACTGGGCAGGTAAACAGTTTTCCAAATGGAGCTGTGGTGTTCTGCTTTGCATTCGTTTTTTTTTATGACAGGTAAGCAATGCACAGCATGATAAAATATCTGTAAAAACAGCATTTGACATTACACTGCTGAATTAAAAAAATACACATATTCTTAACTACTGCACAAAATGGTGCTACTTTAACTCTATAATGAACAAACAGGGATTATGTAGTAACAAGCCATATTCTGATATATCCTTTTTGGCTGGTCTGACTGAAGCTGTGACTATTTCTTTGATCTTATGGTAACAAGCACTGTTTAGATTTACCCCACACAAGACAGAGATGTGGGCAATGATAAGCTATACCCTTTTGTGCAACACATAGTTAAAGTAATGAGGACTGGATACTTGAATATCATTTTAATATCTGTTGTTCATTGTTTTATTTTATGGAAATGTTTGTTACTGCTGTCCACTGTACAAACATAGGGCACTGCATGCAGTTCAAGTGATTGTGACAAAAAAAGAGTATGCAGCATAGCTGTTAATTTACTGTAATTCCATAACAAATCGTAGATGTTATTAAAGATTATGTGGCACAAGATAACAAGAGCATGACATGGCTTTGTACAACATGAACAAGAAAAAAATATGTAGGCATATTTCAAAACAGAGAAAAAGAATATCGATTTTGGAATGAAGCAGTCAATGAAAACAGTTTACAATTACCAGCTGATAATAAAGTGCTGGGTGAAAAAGGGAAACACTTTGTTGGCAATACAGCAATGTTCTGTGTTTACAAGTACTATCCCAACATACCCAAACAGAAGACTGGGATCAGGCCATCATCCAAATTTGTGCAATACAGAGTTAAAACAGCACTGCTTTGTGCAGTAGGTATCGTGCACAATCAGTGGGGCAGCATAGTGTTCTGACTGGACTTGTTCCATAGTCTACAGTTTATCATGCTGGAAAACCAAGATAATATTTAAAATTATCAATGGAAAAGAACTCTGTCACTGTACTGCCAAATTATAAGTACGCAGGACACACATGGCTAGCAATATAGTGTTACTATGTGTGATAAGCCCCATTCTCAGATATCCATGGGTGATGGTGGGGCGATCCAAGTGCCATTATGTTTTGCATTTTATGACGGCAGTATTCTGACAAATCCCAGACAGGATAAACATTGTGATGAAGGCAAGGCTATTTTGAAATTCTCATTCCTACAATACTACTGAAATGATACTGCTTTGTACTTCTACAAGAAAAATATAGCTATAGATTTGTAAAAGCAGCAGTGTATGAAATCAATTCAGAACCCGTACTTTACTTTGTAGTGGTGAATAAAAATAAAACAGGACACACACTGTTAGTAACACAGTGATGCTCCTTGATAATGAGCACTATTCTGTCATACCTCCGACAAGACACATTGTGAGCAAGGTAGCACTATCTGGTGGGTTTCACTTCTAAACCGCAAAGCCCATATTACTGAGTCTTAAAAGCTTGAGACGAAAATAATGAAACATCTGAATCCCAAACAGTGGATTTCACACATGGTAAGTAAACACTTGGCCAGCTGAAACCCATGCCGAGGCGAACATGCCCTCTTCTCCACTGTAGTGTAATCCCGGAGTTGGTATATTTAGTTGGGGGGGGGTGTATGGGGGTGTGAGGGCATAGCCCCCCGCCTAGGTGAGTTTTATTTACCTTGGCGCGAATTTCTGTGTAAGTTTTCCTAGTGTTTACTTACAATGTGTGAAATCCGTCGTCTGGGATTCCAATGTTTTGTTATTTTTGTCTCGAGATTTTAAGACTCGCTGATATGGGCTTTGAGATTTAGAAGTGAATCCCTATCTTGTGATACCATTTTTTGCAATGCATAGGTATGGTAACATTATTTGGTGTGATATTATGCACATTAGATGGAAACAGTTTTCTAAGTGAAGCTGTGGCATTCTATTTTGCATTTTATCATGATGTGAAAGCAGAACATAACATTTTAAAATGTTTCAGAAAGCACAATGTGACAGTTTGTTGTGTAAAAACAATGGATATACATTGCTAGCTACACAGTAATCCTGTGTGGTATACCGCAAACAAGCTCTATTTCAAGAAATGGGCTGACTAAAACTGTAACATTTTGCTTTGCAGTTCACTGTAATAAGAACATAGCTACTATTTTAAAAAGATACAATGTTTTAACATGTTTGCAAAGAACTGTACTTGGCAGTGTACTGATGGAAAAAGGAAACATGCTGGAAACAGCAGCATAGCTCTATTATATGGCATGGGGGAGCTGAATAGATTATTGACAGCTTGTCTTGCACTTTATGGAAACAAATAAATAACTAGTGCGATTATGCACTTATACATTTTTAGTGGGTACAATGTGCTTTGCTACTAAAAGGGGGTCAGGTGTATGTTTCCTGCATAGCACATTTAAACTTCTGTAACAACCTTCCTAACTCCAGAGGTAATGATTAGTACTACTACAATTATTACTACTAATAATGTAATTTTCTTTTTTGCATATACTACTTAAATAAGTGCTAAATTCTCAGAATATGCATCACCTTTGCAACAGATCAATGATGATAATGTATGACTTCTTGTATGCATTTATAAATTACAGCAATTATTATGGATATTGGCAACTGCAGAAGAAGCTATTTCAACACAGTCACTAAATTCAAACAAATGTAAATCCGAAGTTTAAGAAACAATGAAAATGGAAATACAAATGACTACAGCCCAAGTCAGTAAACCTGAACTTGTAAAATCTATTTTGCACGAAGATCCATAAGGGCATGACTACGACTGTGGTGGCACCGAGGGATAAAGCCTCGACTATGTTCTAGCTGACCCAAGTTAAATTTGTGGCTCGGTTGACTGATGGTGGCAAGGAGCAATGGGCATTACCATCCCATAGGTGGGCAGTCACGTGGGCATTTCTAATGGTGATCCCTGGTGGAGATTAAGGGCATTTTTATCAGGATGAATGCCGACAAAAAAAATAGGGTGGGGGCATGATTGAGCTGCCACAGAGGTATGGTAAAACTTCACACATCTCCATTGTACCCCAATCCTGGACTTCACTACTGAAATCACAGAGGAGCTTAAGGAAGGAAGTAGGTTAGATCATAAGGAAATTCCCTCTCAACTGGAAAAATGAAAAGCAACTTTCAGGTCATCCTTAGCAGCTGGCCCTTGCTCAAATTCAGATATTGGACCAGGATGAATTGGAGTGCATGTAGACCCAATGGAGTAAGTGGTGCACTTGGACAGCTGTGAGAATGACAGAAAGAGGAGAAAAAAAGGAACTGAAAAAAAAAAAAACAAACAAACTAAAAAAAGGGCATAACTATACACATAAGTCAATTGCAGTTTGTCCTCAGTGAAAAGATGGCTATATTACCTTTGCAGAATGGCTGAGCTAGCAAATCTGTGTTAATACACTGTTTCATCATTAAGAAGGAGAGTAAGGACGTAAGGAGTGTGTGTGTGTGTGTGTGTGTGTGTGTGTGTGTGTGTGTGTGTGTGTGTGTGTGTGTGTGTGTGTGTATATATATATATATATACTCCAAATTGGAAGTTTAACACTGTAATGAGGATGTGCCTGATTCCACATTTTGTAAAAGTAAAGGACCATGGCATAATGTGAACCTTCTCATAAGGAAGTAAAGGCATATGTTATGTTATGTTTTTTTTTTTTTTGTACTGGATGAAATCACTTTGGATACTGCATCACATTAGGGAGTTTTACCTGAGGATTATGTCAGCTAATGTTCAACACTTTAGGATTTCCTCAAAAAATCTAAAGCCAAACCAAGTCCTTTCCCCTAATATAAGCTACATTCCATGAGTGATATTCAGATGTTAAAAAACTCATCAACCAACTTTTTATCTTACTTAACTTTCTTATTTTTATTTAAACTTTCAGTGAAATTGGATCTTGGGTGACAATTATACTTTACTAAATTGTTGCTGTGGATATGGATAAAAATGCAGATCTGGAAAAGAATTACTGAATTCAAATATTTTAGAATCAGCAATTGTCACTGTAGTGCTGAAATAGTAAAAGGCGCAAACATTGCTAGTGACATGGAAATCCTTTGCAGAAAGCACTGCTATTCTGAGTTACCCACACAAGACATTGATTGTGAACTGTGTAGTGTTATTCTGTGGTGCACAGTGCACAATTAAAGCAGCACTGCTTTCAGCACCAGCTACAAAAGGTATAAGAATTATTTCAAACTGCAGAAAAATAATGCCAATTTTGGGAAATGAGTAAAAAGTAATATTTTTCGGCTTTTCTGAGTTAGGGGTCGCCACAACGGAACTCTCATCATTCCCATTTATTAGTTCCACTCCCCCTACACCTGTTTTGGAGGACTTCTTAGTATCAGTATCGAATCCTTCTGTCCAGCTTTTGTCATCTCATACCCGTCCCTTATTTCAGCTTTTTTCATCTCATACCCGTCCCTTATTTCTGCTTTTGTCATCTCATACCCGTCCCTTATTTCTGCTTTTGTCATCTCACACCTGTCCCTTATTTCTGCTTTTGTCATCTCATACCTGTCCCTTATTTCTGCTTTTGTCATCTCATACCTGTCCCTTATTTCTGTTTTTGTCATCTCATACCTATCCCTTATTACTGCTTTTGTCATCTCATACCTGTCCCTTATTTCTGCTTTTGTCATCTCGTACCTGTCCCTTTTTTTTATTTTTTCAACTCATGCCTCCCACACTACCTCTCCAAAACCACATCACTGACTCAGCAGAACATAACATTTACAACCTTAGAAAGAAACAGAGGGCAGAACTATATAAAATAGTTAATTCAGTATTTTAATAAACTAAAATATTAGCCTGCTTGACCTTCCAGGTTCACATAAAGTAAATGGTACCTTAGTTCTCATTACATTATACATTACACACAGCCCTAGCAGGATATAAGCTATCTTGAAAACAAAAGTCCACGGCTGCAGGCTTCTCCTAGTCCCAGCTTCACGACCTGTTAGCAAAAATTCCCATAAGTTACACTTCACAGGTAAACTGGGATTTTCCACTCCACATTTTCAGCTTTTCCTTCAGATGATCTTCCAAGTGAGAAACTGAGTTCCTGAGTTTAGTCTTCCATGGTTACTTGCATTTATGCTATAGTAAAAAGTAATTAAGTTCTTGAGATCTAGCTGATGGCTATAGTAAAATGTAGTTAAGTTCTTGAGCTCTAGCTGATTGCTGTAAGAGTATTCCCACGATTCATACTGCAGTATACATTTTTAGAACAAATTTAAAAGCATATAAGCATTTCCTTTAAACAATCTTTTACAGCTAGCCCCAGCACACATCCAGGAGTCTATGCAATACTGTATACTGAACAGGTTGAAGGGATAGTGCCCACTGGCACAGCTAGGCACATACCAGTTTGCCTGTTTATCATTGCAAAAGTGAAAAGTGAAATGCCTATCAACAGAAATCATTGTTCAAAGTATAGAAAGTCCACTTTATTGTCAGACGCTCTTTCAGAAACTGCTTTCTACACTTCTCTCCTTCCTGATAATACAGCGAATAAGATGCTCCTAACTTTGAATGTCTTGGGATAGTCTTGCCCTTAAACTACCTCTGACAAGTTAGAATTTAAGGTAAACTCTTCAGTTAAATCAAAAGTTACTAATGTAGGTTCAGAACTAAGGTTCATAAGTGTATACTATGCTAACAACCACTAGGGCCCTTATAAGCCTAGCCATGCAACCCAAATGTCACCCACTAATTTGATTTATATAAGTGTTTTTTCACTGACTGCCTCTGCCCATCAGGGACATAGCAGCCAGACCAGGGGTGAATTTCTGATTACCCATCCAATGATTCAAGTTGTGCTTAAAAAGGACAGGATAGTTGCTGCATGTGTCTGGTCAGGTACATACCGAAGAGAGCATTATACTCTATGATGGGTCTGATGAGGGCCAAGTACAGTGGTATGATGACCTCTCTGGACCTAGATGCCATTCATGTGCTTAAAAGGATTTTCTTACTACCATGGACACATGTTTGTCAAAGGCTAGGTTACTATCTACATGAGTTCCCAGATCCCTGACAAGTAATCAACTTTTAAGGGGGCTGTATTGATGACATAGGTACCTGGGGTGGTTAACTTCCCAAAAGCTACTATAATGCATTTCTTGATACTGAATTTTAAGCTGTGGCTTTGGCACCAAGCATTTGTCTGTATTAGACCTTCCTGAAGGCCGTTCTCATCTTGGGGGGATTCAAAGACTGCTCTCAGCTTGCAATAATCTATGAACTTCATCAGCCAAAGGCCTGTGACATTGGCTTTTACATCCGAGAAGTAGATGCCAAAGAGGAGTGGTCCTAAAACATAGCCCTGGCAAATTCCATTGGTGGCCTGTCACATAGTAACAATATGTATGGACAAAGACCATCAGTGGTTATAACATTTTGTTTTCTTTGGCAGAGGGGGTGAGTGGCATCTACCAGTGTCCCTTCATCAAGTCCAATGTTGTTATGGGACCTTTTCTAGGTTCACTATCAACTCAGTAGTTCTGGTAATGGGATAACCATACAAAATCCCATAATATTCACTTTCCTAAAATCACTGCAGAATCTGATACTTCTATCAGACTTAGGAACTTAAATATTCAAATTGTCAGTCTGAAGAAAGATTCTGAAGGAAAAGATCCTGTTTCTTGTAGAAAGAAGTGGCTTTCTATCTTGTCAAAGGAGCCAGATGAGTTAGAACCAAAAGTTATTTTTGTTTTTTCTTTTTACATTGTCTTTCTCTAGTTCTCTATTGACCATCAGCACCTCCTACTGGACCGTTGCCCATTTGTTCTGATAAAATATACTCAATACAGACGTCTAAGAGGTGACCTATGTCTGGCATACAAGTCATCCCCCAACCCATTACTGATGGATTTATTGCACTTCAGCAAGCCAAATAGCATCATAAATTCTCAGTCTAAGGATCTAAATTTCTTCTGCAATATCAACAGAATGGCTTGGAGGGACAGGTACATCTTGCAGTAGATACCACTGCTGTAGAACAGACTCCTCAGCCACATAAAACAAGGTTCATCCCTGTTCATATTCAAGTGCAACATAGATCTTTAGATGGGAAACATAAAATTTACCCCAGGACTGCCCCCTGTACTACTAATGAACAGAGGCAGCTTTTAAATGCTTTACTCCATGTATGGGTCCCCTTAAATTATCTATGGTATGATAAAGTTGATCTAATTGGGTTAATACATAATAATTGACCATGGGATGGGTAAGGCCAGTCTATAACCAAATGGGACAGGTTATTTCAAGCACAAAAAGGGAAACTGACTAGGCTTAAAATGACCCGCAAGGACAGCTAGCTTAGTACTTCCCTATGAAACTATAAAATAAAGCACTCTATGTGACACCCCACCACTGGCCCCCGTAATCAAGGAGCCTCAATCCTCACCACTGGCAACAGTGGGGGATGTACACACTGGGAGGATGACAAGTGCACACACAGTAAAGTGTGATTTCCTTTAAGAGCACACAGAGACCACAGTCAGTCTGGGGCTGGTTTCTACCTCTTTCTCCAGATCCCCAATAAGACTCCCCACTAGCACTGCTATAGGGTTGAGATCTCAGCTGAGTGGCCAAGCCAAGATCTCCAGCACCCTCTCTGTCCAACCAGTGCTTTGTGTCCCTGCCCAAGTAGCTGAAACACACACACACACACACACACACACACACACACACACACACACACACACACACACTTTGAGGTTTGATTTGTACATACACACGCAGACACACACCTGGGAGAGGCTGGCACAGGTTTACTAGCTATGCCCCCTTCTGCCCAGACTATAAGGTAGTTTTCACTGCCACCAGCCACTACTTATCAACTACTTTAAGTCCCTTAACAAAGGGTGTCCAATCTTACTCTGTAATGATACTATTAATCCAAATGGTAGTTTGACCAAGAGCAAGGCTATTAAATGTAGCCTACACAGTGTCACCAAACAGATATGCAAGTACTCTAAAAGTTTAAATATCTCTAGACAGGCCAGCCACAATCGAAAGGTTTAAATATATTTAATAATAAATAACAAACGAACAAGAAAATACTCAGTAAACAATCAGTTACTTCAGAGTTCAAAATCACAGAAAACATTTAAAAAACATTGCAGGACAGTCGCAAATAAATACAGAAAACATCTAAGCTATACTTCACTGTATTCCTGTCTGAATCTAAGCGATATTACTGTACTCTGGACTTACTTACTCATAGCAAGGCAAGACAGATGTGGTGAGTGGGGTTTTCAGCTAATGTTGTCAGGTCAAAGACAAAATACAAAATGCCCAGTCTCTCTCCCTCAGAGAGCTCTTAAAGAAATGTTTCAAATATTGCTGCTGAGATACTTGCCAGATGACATAATTTTTGTCATCTGACTATCCCATGTGAAACCCCCCATTGCTAGGAACTCCCAGCATTTAGCGTCTCCCTGTGAAAAATACAAATCCCTCAGATCGTTGCAACTGCTGGAAGACATAAAACAATAAAACACTTACAAGACAATGCAGAAGGCTCCCTAGTTTTAGACATCCTGTCTCCTTGCTGCATTGAAACCATCTCTTTTATTACATGGTTATAAAACAATTGAATTTCAATTATTTTTTTCTGAAGCTTTGCAAGTTAACCTTCTATGTGCCAGTTCCCACTGTTAAAACATATACATTTACACAGTTACAAGAGTTTATATACATTTATGTTATTTTCCAGTAGGGTACACTGTGGATACATCTTTAAGCTCAGTACTGTACAAACCCTTTTCGCATACACTTCTCTACCAGCAGTTTGATATACACATAACATACAGTTCTAATACATTTGTAACACAAGCATATGAATCATGTTGACGTTCACAAATGACACATAACCATTTACAAAATTCCAGACAGCTGTACTGGCAGCATCTCCCTCTGTCACACTTCTATATAAATCATATCAATATTCACAAATGACATATAATTATTTACAAAATTTCAGATAGCTAGGCTGGCAGTAGCTCCTTTTGTTACACTCTGTGTAACCCTGGGGGAGGAGATCCATGATCCCCACCAGAGATTAACATAGTGGTGCCTTTATTTTTTAGGCTGTTTTCAGGCAAAGTCATCATCCATGAATCCACATAGGAGATTTTCCCTTGGCTGTCTGTTTGTCCACACAGAAGCTTGACAGCCATGGATTTCATACAGTGCACCATGTTGCATATATTCTTGTGTGCATACATCTAAATGGGGGTATAGCCGGCTTTAGGCACCAGCGAACTCTGTGGTCGCTGGGGTCCTCCTGGTTCTTTTGGGGGGACCCAGTCAGAGCAACTTATCTTATTTTGTAACATGTCTGCTAAACAACAAAACAATTTTATGTACTTGCTAAACCAGGTAGGTAATAATAACTCTTATTTAGTTCTCTTTTAAAATTCAAAGTTATCTCCGGTTATAGTAACGGTAACAGGCTAATAATTTAATTAAGTGTTTTAACACCCACACAGTGCCCTTGATTTAGTTAAATCCTGATGGTGGACATTTTCTCCATTAAAACTAAAATCATGTTCTGCTAACTTCCAAGATGGCTGCACATTGAGTAACAGCTTACTTTCAGCTCTCCCAGTGTGAAAACAGAAACTCAGAAAACAGAGCCAGTGAATTTGTCCTTTTGGGTAAATTTCAGTAACTGGCTAGTAATTGTAATGCCTGGATACCAGCAAAAAAAGAAATTCAGAGAACCTGAAAGGAAATCGATCAGAAAAGGTGAGAAGACACTGACTGGAAAGCATCTTGCAGCAGTTCAGCAAAAAAGCAGTGCAAGCTCCAGCTTTGGTATAAGACATGACTTCCAGTAACTTAGAGGGAAAAAGAGGTGAAATGTACTCAGAGCTGATTAAAATAAATGAAACACTTATGGAGTATATCAACTCAAATAACAAAAGTCTGGAAAAAATGGGAGACGTTTTAAACAGATATTCAGATGAGATGATAAAACTGCAAAAATCAGAAGTCAAAATGAAGAAAAGGCTGGCTGAATATGAGATGGCTCAAGAAGAGATGCCTCAAAAATAATAGAATTAGAAGACAGAGCATGTAGAGAAAACCTGAGATTTTCTGCTGTATCAGAGAAGCTGGAAGGAACAGACTGTATTAGTTTTATTAGAGTACAAATAAGCAACTGAACTAGTATTCCACAGCAGGAATTGTTAATTAAAAGGGCACATCTTGTGTGGGGGTCCCCACAAAAACTGCCTCTGATTGGGGAAAGACAAGGTGATAAAAATATTTTTAGTTACATGCTTTATCCAAAACAGGGATGTGATATGTCCTTGTTAGGATAAAGATGGGAACTCAGTGAATGAATATAAGCAAGGTAAGAGTTAGAGATCAGCAGTCCAGAGTGATCAATGTCACTACTTACCTGGGATTTTAAGAGTGGATGCTTTTGATCTTCAGGGATGTTTTTCTCATTTAGGGAGTTTTATAAATACTGGCAGTATGCAGTTAGCCCTCAACTTATTTGCTCAGGAATTCTGCAAAAATTCTAGCAAACAATGGCAAAATAAAGGGTCAAAATCAGGGACTTTTTTAAATATTACTCTATTTCACTTATAAGGTTATTACAATAATGCATTTTGCACTGACGGATGTTTTATACAATAAGAAGTATGAAACTCTTATGTCTGGCTTTATTGCCAGTCTGTAATCCTGAATGATTTAGCAGAAAATCAAACTTTTTATGAAGGACAGAGTAAAATTATGAGGCAAAATCAGGGAAGTTCTGTGAAATTAGAGACGGTGACAGTATGCATTACTCCTCAATGAGGTAAATAAAAGTGGATTACCACTGCTGCTCTTTGACGACTGCTAAACAGTCATTGATCTGGTGTGGCAGTACCAGTGTTGCATAATGTATTGCTACTTACTGAGATCAGTCCAAAATTAGTATTAGTATAGCTTATGCAAGTATGTGTGTTGCAGTGTTAAGGGTAAGAAGGTGACTATAATTTGTTTCACATCATCAGCACTGCCATTATACACATGTGTGGGGGTGTGTGGCATGGTTGCAATGTATTTAAGAGTAACAAGCTGTCCACATTTTCTTTCACTTACATCACAAAGATAGACCTTGGATGCGATAGGTGGCTATATTTGGTGGTCTGGCAGGAAAAGGATGCGTGTGAAAGCATCTGTTTATTGCCATAGTGGCACAGTGAGTAGCACGATCATTTCAAAGTGCTTTGCTCTGGTTGAGTTGTTGACTATGTGTTTTATATGTGGATTCTGCATGCCCTCTCCATCTGTGTGTGTGTCTATGCATGTGCTCTGGTTGACCCTAGCAGGTCAAAAACATGTTACAGGTAAAATGGGATTCTTCCAGTTTCCCTGAAGGTGAATGTGCAGTCTCTGTCACTGTGTGTGTGTGTGTGTGTGTGTGTGTGTGTGTGTGTGTGTGTGTGTGTGTGTGTGTGTGTGTGTGTGTATATAAACTACAAATTAAAATTTTATAAAATAAAACAGAATTTACCTATATGCACACACATAATAATAATGCTGGGCACACACATAACTCTTCTTGGTTGCAGTAAAAAAACACAGTTAACAAATGGTTATATTTCAAAAGTAAGGCATATAATACATCACAGAACATTCAGATATTTACAGCTTCTAGATGTTTGATGGCCACCTCCCCAGACTGAGAATGGATTTTGACATGGACTTAGTGGTGACCTCTGTCCTCAACTGCATGACTTATAAAGCAGCCCTACCCAGAGTGTCTGCAGAAGATTGTTGCAGGTTGTGTAGGGGTCTGGGGAGGTTGTGGTCATTTCTTTAATTTTCATCACAATCAAACCCAAGAGATGTGTGCAGGAGATCATTAACGTTTGTGTTGGTTCTCGGGACAATGTTGTTATTGTTTCTTTTACTTTTCTCACAGCCCTCAGAGGTATACAAAGAAGGTTACTATAACTAGTGTAGGGGCAGTGCGCCATTTAATTGCAACAAAGTGTAATACATTACTGTAATCGTTATTTTTTCACTTTCCTCACAATCACAAATCAGGCACACATACAGGCAGCTACCTTTATGGTGCAGAAGTAAGTAGCGTGGAAGCATACTATGGATATGTATGACAGCAGTCAGTTGAAATGGATTCGCTTTAGGACATTGAAAGCCCATAACACTGAAATTCAAAACACTGAGACCAAAATCTTGAAAACTCAAAACACTGAAAACTCAAAACCTTGCATCCCAGAACATTGAAAAAACATTGGAAACCAGCATGTACTATATTCAAGCACAATTACATACAGAAACAAATAAAACAAACCATATTACACTTCTTCAAATATAAGCAGGGGGGCAAGCACCTCTGCAACCCCCACATCCCCTGTTACTTAAATATACCAACTCAGAGATCACACTACACTAAGATGTGTTATGTTGTAGTATAGCAAGTAAGAAGGGAACATGACTGAGGTTACCTATGAAACCCCGGTAAGTATCGGAGAGATATATAGTAATGTGCAATGTTTTAACAGTGAAGTAGTGTTTCTAAGAGAAGGTTGAGGATAGATGTTTACAATTTAAACAGGCAGTCATGAAGTGTGGAAAGGTATGTTTGCCATTTTGTTCTGTTATTGCAATCTCAAAGTTGATATATTTAAGTAGCAGGGGGACTTGCCCCCCTGCTTATATTTGGAGAAGTGTAATATGGTTTGTTTTTTATTTGTTTCTGTATGTAGTTGTGCTGGCACATATTAAATGTTGGTTTCCTGTGTTTTTTTTCAGTGTTATGGGATTCAATGTTTTGAGTTTTCAGTGTTTTCAATTTTCAAGATTTTGGTCTCAATGTTTTGAATTTCAGTGTTATGGGCTTTCAATGTTCTAAAGTGAATCCCTTGAAATAAATGACTGAATTTGAACCTCTTATCTCCTGATCATGAAAGAGAGAGAATACTGCCAAGTATAGTAAATTGAAGTGAGAGAACATATTCCCTATAAAATTTGATTAAGAAACTACATTTGAATATTATTACAATAAATATATATGTGTAGGTGAAAGCAAATGGCAAGACACTCAAAGTACTTAAAACTATTTTATTGCTTAAATATTTTATCCAACTTTACTTAAAGTAAAGAAGGAATTCAAAGGAACGGACAGTAAAACCTTAGATGTCCATTTTTAACAGTGTGAGTGCTGTGGGTATCTCTTTTGGTTCAAGGTTATTCTGCAGTTATTTATCAAAAAAATGTTAAGTTGCTAAGCAATTTAAAGATCAACAAATCTATAAATACTACATGTTATGAGCAGACAGAAAAAATAATATTCCTGAAAAGAAAGGTCCAAGAATGAATTTAGTTCACAAAGCACTATGCATCAGGTGTCTCTTGAAGTGAGTAAATTTTTACAAATTGTTTTAAACAAATCAAAACATTTGGATTGGTTCATTCTTAATAATGCGGTAATGGTAAAGGTTGGCAGGACCATGTAGTACAACATTGGGATACACGTGTTTGACAGACAGGGATATAAGTTAAATATGATTCACTAAAAAGATGTAAGCAGATCCTGATTACTGCAGAAAACAGCTAGAATTTTCATCTAACTCAAGGAACTGCGGAAGTAAGACAGATTCCTCTTAGTCCCAATGTAGCTCATTCTTTCAATTAGCGTATTTACAGATGCAGGGTACAAGGGTTGTGAGGTGCAGGAGGTCTTGTCCTTTTGCAAAAAGTTTTTTTTTTCTTTATTGTGAAACTTGACTTGATTATCATTTTATTATTGTGCAGACAGCTACACAGCACATGTGATGTGTGTTGTTCCTTGTCCACTGCCCCTCTTTTCTGAACTCACATGCATACAGACTGGCAATGCACCAAAAGACACCAGCATCAATAAACTTTAAAAAAAATCATGGCTATGCACTTTGAACAATATACGTTTTGTAAATATGTATATAAATAAACTAATTTCAGCCCACCACCCACTAAGCACACGTGCTCTGATAATGAAGTGCCACATAATTTAAAAAGGCAACATAACCCTTTGCAAACAAATCTGGTTAAATGCACTGTAAGTTTTCCCTAAATATTAACATTTTTTTTCATAAACGGTCATGCCATTCTTAAAGTCTGCTATAGTAATACTGCTGTCTGTTCATTCTCACTTTAAATCCCCTTACATCTACATCCAAAATAATCTGAATGTTGATACTATGGGTTTTGAAAATTTACTCAGTGTCCTGTGATGCGCTGGGCAAATGTTGACTCACTTAGTAGTTTAGAAGAAACAGATAAATGAAATACCTTTACTTTTTACTGCCCAAAAGAAGAAAATGTGTTGCCAGCACTGTGGTGCAGAGGGATAAAGCCCTGACTACAGCCCAAGTGACTCAGGTTTGATTAAGGTCTCAGGTGTTTTAGATGCTGGTAGGGGCCCCACCTGGGGAGGATGTCTAAAGCATATGAAGTGTTATGACATTTCTCATATTGACAAAAAAACATGGGCTACTGATTTAAATAAAGAGAGTCATAGCTAGCCAAATATGCTTATATTTTAAACTCACCATAATTCCTATTTATGTGTCATTTTCATAAAAAAACTAAACTGCCCTTCCTGGTTCATCAGGATAATATATTATGCCAATTATTCAAAAGACATAACACATTTGTGAACGTTTAATATTACTTGTTATGTAAAATTTAATATACACATATATTTATACTTCAGTTTATCATACACAAAGCACATCAGCCATGACAGTGATGTTCCACATAATGTAAATGGAAAACAGAACCCTAAGCAAGAAAATCTAGTCAGTTTTCTCTGTATTTTCTCAATTTGACCTTTGGACGGTTAATGGTAGTTTATTCCTTAATGTTCACATCACTACCCATTTGTCTCTTATTTCCTATAAGACTGCAATCCATTTGTTCCCACTTAAATTCTCATTTACACCTGCATCTCAAATAATCTGAATATTGACAATGAGTTTTTAATTACTACTCAAGCTAAACCATTGCTATACTGGGTAAACAATGGTTCCATTAATGGATACTAAGCAAACAGAGAACAAAGTCAATGTATATTTAGTTACTCATAAGACGTCAAATCTATACAGTGTTACCATCCAATGCACAGTACCCCTTTGCTTTTATAACCCACTTGTGTTTTCAGCAATGGTTGTAAATGAAGACTCCAGTCAGAAATGCAGGTCAGCATGGTCCAAACAATACTTTATTAAGGTCTGATTGCTCACAAGGATGAATGGGATACAGGGGGGTGGTCTGTCTTTTTTCCAGTTTAAACTGATCTAATGAGCTGAAATGCTAAACAAGTTGATGCACTTTTTAGTACCGTAACACAGAATGATGATGCTGCATTCCAAAAAGTTCAGTATAAAAGCTGCCTCAGGCAATGCTACTATTTAGACACCAGCACCTTCTCAAGCCAAGACATCTTTATTTCCACTCAACTTTTCAAGGGCCCTTGGACTTTGTAAGACTTCTTAATACTAGACTGTAACTGGCAATGTGGTTCCTAGTCTTCCTAAGAACTGATATTTTCATGTGATGACTACAGTGCAGGAAGAGGTATATTCACACTGTGGCGATATTCAGATGGGAATGACAGAAGGCATTTCATCCTGCTTAGAAGACTGGCATACTGTCGTACTTACTCATGCCTCATAAAAGCTCGCAGTGCATAACTGACAAAGCTGTGTCCATCTGCCTCCAGTGTAAAGTAACAAGGTTTACAAGCTGTTTAACTGACAGTACATTTGCATTAATGAAGGAATCCTGCAGTAGTACTGAAAATCAGGCTCAAGATTTTTCCAAACTGGTAGAAATACCTTAAATGGATCTTGCCTTATATAGGTCCTTTTTATCTGAATGTGTAAACATCAGGCAGTGGGCCAAATCAATATTGCATTCATTATACTGTAAACAAACACTGGTATTTGGTACTGGTTTTATGCCGTTCCCATTTAGGTACAATTCTGCTTTAGCAGCAGTTGAGCAGCAGTTGACTCCTTTCAGTTATTTAACAGTATTTTTCAATAACATACTTAGCTGTAAGTATGACACTAACTTCAGGTTATTCACCCATGTTTTTATGTTGAAATGAGTACGCCTTTAGCCTTTGTGAGATTAAATTAGACTAATTTCTTATTACATACATTGATCAAACCATGTTCAAACCTTTCAGTTTAAAGGCCTGCAAAGTTACAAATGCTAAAAACTTTGAAAAAGGACTTCAAAAAACTAATATCACTAAAAGAGAAAGACAGCAGTGCACATAATCTTAACGTTACATCTAATTCAGTTAGGTCATGTGTTAGAGGCTTCTTGAAGCAATCTTTTCTCCTCTTCAAAATGTTTTAAAATTTTACATACAAACAAAATACTTGCAGTGATTCATTATAAATGAAGAAACTATGAAAATGCTCTAGCAGTTGCAGGTAGCACACCATTAATCATAAAACACTGTTAGCTTACCAAGGAAGTGAACTGCAGCAATACAATTAATGTTTATTCAATAAACAGTGTAGGTACTTTATTTTACCTTTTTGTTGTCCAAGTAAGCCCAACAAACTAATTGTGCCTTTTCAGGGGTGACCTGGGAACACTGACGTTTAAGTGACTTGTTCAGTTACACAGACAAAGCAAATGAAGATGGGAAGGAATCAAACTCTGTATCCTGGGCACAGGAAACAGTCCGACTGCCAGACCATATACATTGTGCATAATACAACTGCTCCTCCAAATGACATTTACTAGCATGTAAAAATAATGGGAAAACTTGTGTTGACCATATTTGTCAATTACCTTTGACTACTGAACTTTACTATGATTTCCTGCAAACACATATAATTAATTGCTTCATTTCATTTTTGAGATGCTTTTACTTATCATATTGTTATGCCACAAAGATTTATTTTATTATTATTTATCACATAAAATAACTCCATCCAATGGTAGACTGTTAATGCATACACAATATAGTGATCCTTCATGTAGGTCAGGTCATTTGATAATATCTGTGAACATAAACTGAAACAGCAAGGGAAAATTTTCAAAGTGAAAACAAATGAGAAGCAACAATGTTTCAATCACTGTAAATTTAAAGCTAGCAGTAATGTCCAGCTATAACACAGCAACATTGTCTTAACTGAATTGTATAGAGTTTCTGCGTCGGCTATGCTGCATTATCCAATGCCCAGATTTATGAAATAGAAAGATAATTATCTCACATAGGCAGAAAAATGAGACATGGATAGATGGAAGGATGGAGGTAGGGACCTTTGTGAGTATTTCAATGCTCTCTAAATTGTGTAACTGTGATTAATAGGAGTTTAAATACATTCCATGGAACGGTGGGTTTTGCATAATGGTTAAGTCTTCACCTCATAAACACAGGGTTGAGGATTTGATTCTGATCTACAGTTATTGGCTAGGCTCAAAATGGCCTTCAGGGCAGTTAGCCTCGTATTCACCTATGATCCTATGGTTTCTTGTCTCAAACATGAGTAACAGAACAATGTGAATACAGTTAAGAAATGCAGTCTTAATTTCTATTTGTCAATTGCATCATACTTTTTCAGTTTATTAACCACCATGGCTTCAATCCAGTTGCAGTGCAAACTTTTGGCATTTGTAAATGTTTGTTTTTAACTACATTGTTTTAAAACAGTTTTTATAAACTTGTCTTCTCCTTTTTATCACGTGGATTTATCAAGTGGATCAGAACTTCATAGTATCTTTCCAGCCTGGCATTAATGTTGACCTGGGGTCTCATGATAACAAAAAAAAAATTGGAAGAGTTCTGGTGATTCCTTTCAGTATGCTACCTGCATGTAATGTGTGCACATTAGACATAAATGTCTGCTACCTGGTCTGCAGTTCTGAACTACAAGTAATTAATTAATACAAAGCAACCTCTGTGTGTTCAGTACTAGACTGAGTAATAGTAAGTATAACCACACAATGTGCTGTAGAACATTGATATTTTCTGACAGAAATCTGAGAGCTAGTGAGACTGCAGAGACAATTATGAGTCATAATTCAATGCATGTGTTTTTCAGTTAGGATAGGTATTTGACATTATGCCTCCCCTTACTCAAGACTACCTATTAAGTCAGTCTAAATATGCAGTATTTTTTCTGTACAAGTACCTTTGATTTCATCATTCCTGTAGCCTGCTACTTAATTACCAGATTCCACATCACTGAAGTAGCCTTGCAGAAGGCCTCCAGTCAGAAGAAACTGTAGCTCTAATCTGGAGACAGCACCTCAAATTATAATATGGGATACTATGAAAACAATTTCAGTGCTCCATATAGCACCAACTTTCAGAAACACTGTATATGGAAAGCTTGCTATGAATAAAATCTGTATGCCAGCACAACACTGCACTATAGATGGGAAATAATGTGAATCTAAAAATCAACAAGGAATAATAATGTTGTAGCTAAAAGCACACATGTTGAGAGCTATGCTGTGCACACCTGGTTATGTAAATGAATGTTTATATGTTACAGAGAAATCCAAACTGTGCATAACAGGTAGAGCATTAAATGGGAGATCTAAATATGATGGCTCAGTGCCACTTACACTCTGTGGGGTTCACAGTGCAAAATGCAATAATTTGGAGCAGAGTGACAGGCAGTTAGAAAAGGGCTTGTTTATAAGTAAGCAGATGCACACATAATGGGGTCCTAGAGATGAAGGATGAGAATGACAGGTAGCTATTTTTTAGTATGGAAAGAGTTTCCATTTTTTTATAGAAGATTAGACAAGAAGGGAGATCCATGGCGGTGGTGCTGCGGTAGCATTGTCGCCCTCACAGGAAGACACTGTCCGGTTCGATTCTCAGCTAGAGTGTCTTCTGCGTGGAGACATGCGTGAATGAGCGTACCTTCGTTGAAGGTTGTGCATCAGGCCTGCCAAGCCAGTATGTAAATATCAACTGCCAATCATTAATGGACCGGAGTTCCGCTGTGGTGACCCCTAACCGGGAAAAGCCGAAAGACACAAAAAAAATTAGACAAGAAGGGGTGGGCAATAAGCAAAGGGTATACAAGGTACATGGATGTCTGAAAAGGGTCAGTTAGACCAGCCCACTTACTTAGTGAACCAAGAGTAAATAAATAAAAACATGAGAGAGATGGCAATAGGGCCACACATAGAAGTAGAAAGACAAACCAAATGAAAAAGATGGTAAGGGATCCCACTAAATATGTACACACAAATAAAGAGTGGGCAAATACATTGGGCAGTAGAAGGAAAACTTCCAGGACTGATGTAATCAAAAGAAGGGTACAGACTGAATGGCAATGCAGATCCATAAAGCCAAACTGAATAAATACCAGTCATGATTACTATGTTACAAATACATAGCACAAACAAGGCAATCACAATTATGTCAGCACTGATTTGGGACATGTAACATGACTGCTACTGCTTTGTATGATGTAATCCACACTACTAGAGAACATGTTATACAGAAAAACAGACAGACTATTGGCTATCACATTGTTAATGGCTCTAAACTTGATCTCCTAATAATCTAGGGATATGTGCAGTACAGATAATCTTGTGGATCTGGCTAAAACACTGATGATTTCCGACAGATTAGGAGGAAGTATCCTTGCCACAGCAACTTCAAACATCTTACCATATGAGGGTCTTCATCCTTGATGGACTTGCAGCATGGGCACCCTTAGCAATGGATGGATGGAATGTGGTGATATCTCAAATGTGGCATGTGCCAATTGTGTTCCATACAGTGTCTGTCTTATGAAGCCACCACAGGTATGAACATGCCTCCCCAGTTATGGTCAATTTTGGGATATAATGTGACAATGGTGTCACTGGCTAACATCTGCATGGAGTTCAAAATGGATGCAAACTATACCCCCACGTCAGATGGGGTGCACTGGTAGCAATGCTGTATGGTGGGCATTCAGATGTCATATGCAATGCACCGGAAGCACTGCTCTACAGTGGTTATCCAAGTTACATATGTTCTGGTAGCACTGCTGTTCTGTGAGTATCCACATTAGATGTGGTACATTGGTAGCACTGCTGTATGGTGGGTATACACGTCAGATGGAGTGTGCTTGTAGCACTGCTGTATGGAAGGTATCTACATTTCAGATGTGATGCACTGGTAGCACTGCTGTATGGCAGGTATCCACATGTCAGATGTGGTAGTACTGCTATATGGTGGCTATTCACATGTCAGACATGATGCACTGCTGTATGGTGGGCATCCACGTCAGATGTGCACTGGTAGCAGTGCTGTATGGTTGGTATTCACATGTCAGACGTGGTGCACTGGTAGCACTGCTGTATGGTAGGTATTCACATGTTAGATCCAGTGCAGTTAGATGCAGTGCAGTGGTAGCACTGTTGCATGGCGGGTATCCACATGACAGATGCGGTGCGCTGGTAGTAGTGCTGTATGGTTGGTATTCACATGTCAGATATGGTGCACTGGTAGCACTGCTGTACGGTGGTATCCACATCATATGTTTTGCACTGATAGCACTGCTGTATAGTGGGTATCCTCATGTCTGATGGGGTGCATTGGTAGCGCTGCTGTATGGCAGGTATCCACATGTTAGATGCAGTGCACTGGTAGCATTGTTGTATGGTGAATATCCACGTTAGATCTGCTGCACTGCTAGCACTGCTGTATGGTGGCTATCCACGTCAGATGGGGTGCACTGGTAACACTTTTGCTGATCATAGAATAACCCCCTCATAGGCATGGTGAGCTCCACATGCTGTTTATCCTCTAGAATACTGAGCGATGGTAAGTTGACAGTGTCATCTTGGACAGTGGGTGTAAGACCACCCAGGAGAGAGGCAGACAATGTTCAATGGGGTTGTGACGATGTCTGTATATCAGCATCATTGTCAGCTCCTGCACAGGTACTCATCTCAGTTTGTTGTCCTGACCCACCTTCTACAGATGTCACCATAGCAGTAATCTAATCTGTGGCTACATAATATATGAAATCTCAAAGTGACAGTGACTGCCTCACAAGCCACGAGGTCAAGCCAAAGGATGCTCATGCAAATGACAGTTGGATACATGCTGCCAGTTACTGGACACTGACCTGTGCTGCTGTTCTTTTTAGTCTAAACACCTGACATAACTATAAAGCACATAGTCAGTGGTCAGTGTGTGCTCCTTGATATCAGTCTGTACAGAGTCACTGGACAGAATATGCAGTATGGCTTTTAACCTTGCAAATCTCTATATGAATTAAGCAATGACTAGCCACTCCCAGAACCTATGTCCACACCTCCCAGGATGGCACTTTTTCTGTCATTATCTCCATGTAGGGATGCCAAGAATGACTCATACCTGTTTTTGTTGCAGTAGGAGATACTCCTCTAACTGCTTGCACTCCTTTCTACTACTACATGTGTATCTACTTTGAGGCTTACCTTATTATAGGCTTACCTTATTATATCACTGACATGTTTTTAACAATGCACTTACACACCCACAGCACTGATATCATGGACTAGTGCATTTCACACACAGTTAATCATAAACATAATCAGGCTGTTGGGCACCTCTGTTCCTAAGCAGACATGGATCCTGAATGTCTGCTGCAGGACTTTTTTCTTGATGGGACTGAACTTATCTAACCACTGCTGTCCTCCACCTTTGAAGGGCATGCTTATACCTATGATGAGAGTAGATCATATAAGTTCATAGGTTCATAGGTGTTTATTAGGCTAATTACCACAAGGGCCTTTTTAAGCCTAGCCATGCACCCAAATCTCTGACAAGTTCTGATACACTTGATAAGTGTAAGCAGAGGCTTGGAAATGAAACATTTATAAGCAGGGTCTGGAAGATGAACCATTTACAGGTTGCCTGTGTCCATTAGAAACATATGTGCCAAACCAGGGATGAATTTCTGGTTTCTGATCCAATTGTCCAAGTTGCATTTGAATTCAGTTAGGGAGGAACTCTGCTTCTCTTGGATGGGGAGCCTGTTCCATAGACAGAGTAGTCTCTGGGATACATACCTATCTCTCCAGCAGGACCTATTTATATCACAGGCAAGGTTTAAGATTTTAGAATGGGTAATTCTGGTGCTGATTGTTTTGCAGATATGCAGGAGTTCCATCAGAGTGAGGTCTGACAATGCCCTGTATGCCAGGCATAGATCTCCCCTCAAAAGCCTGTAGTAGACAGAATACAGGGATAGGGCCTGGAGGCGGTTTGCACAGGACATTTTACTTACATCCTGTATTCTTTTAGTGAGGAACCTCTGTGGATATTCCAATTGTTGGGTATGCCTGGTTAAATACATACCAACGGGGGCATTGTACTCAATGATAAGTCTGATGAATGCCTAATACAGCTGGACTTAGATGCCATACCTTTGTTTATACATTGTGCAGTGTAGAATGATTTTCTCACCACTGTAGACACATGATGGTCAAAAGCTAGATTACTATCTGTGTGTGCCCTTAAGTCCCTGACTACTGGGTCAACTCTAAGGGGTGTGTTGTCAATATGATAGTTACCAGGGATGGATGACTTACCAAAGGATACTGTTATACATTTCTTGGTATTTAGTTTTAGTCCATGGCTCTGACACCAGTTGTTTGTATGTATCAGGGCCTCCTGAAAGGACATTTGTGTAAGTGTGAGATTCAATGACAGCTCCTAATTTGCAATCATCTGCAAATTTAGTCAGTCAGAGACCACTGACATTGGCCTTGACTTCTGAGAAACAAATGCCAAAAAGGAGCAATCCAAGGACTGATCCCTGAGAGAGTCCACCTGTGACTGGCCTCTTTGAAGTGGTGGACTCCATAATTCTAACTTCCTGGGTCTTGTCTGTGAGCCAGTTGGCTATCCACTGGGTGACATACGGGTTTGTACCTTTCCTCCTGAGTTTGTCAATGGTGCCCAAGTGGGATATTGTGCCAAATGCCTTGGCCAGGTCAAGTTAGGCAGTGTGAACAATTTTGCCCACATCCAATGCTTTGGTGACCTTCTCAAAGAAGTCCGCCAGGTTGAGTAGGCATGATCTGCCCTTGACAAAACCAAACTGGGTTGGGTCCAGTGTCTGGAGGTTTACTATATCTCTATTGATCAGCTCCATGATAATTCTTTCCATGGCTTTACATATAAGACTAGTGAGATTTACGTTTCTGCAGTTTCCAGGGTCTGTAGAGGTCCCACCTTTGTGCAGAGGGATGACTGCTGCCTTTCTGCATTCATGAGGCATGAAACCTGTTTGGAAGCTACAGTTAATCAGTAATTCCAGCAGCCCTGATAGGTCATGTTTCATGCTACTTAGAAGGCATCCTGGGATATTGCCTTGGCCCACTTATGCAGTGTTCTTGGTCTTAGAGAGAGCATTAAGGGCCTGTTACTTAGTGATAGTAGTGGGAGTTATACTTGATGATATTGCCTGAGGGAAGGTTGAGGGGGTAGAGGTGTAAAGTTGGAGCTGAATTCATCAGCTAAGAGGTTCACTATGTCCTCTCACTCAGTACTGGTGGCTCCATCTGCAATGAGCTATCCACACAATTGTGTATTGCCTTTGAAGTTGCAGGCATACCCAAAGAATTCTTTGTGGTTGCCCATTGCCTGGGAGCCAAACGTACCTCAAATTTGGATATGGTAGACTTTATTTGTCCTCTGAGTTGTTTGTTTAGTTTGGTGAGAATGCCTTTATCCTGCTGGGTGCTGCACCTCCTAATTTTTGCCATGATTTGCTTCCTCCTGTTATACAGCCTGTGATGCCCCTGCACTGGGCCAGTAATCAAGCAGCCTCAATCCTCACAATTGGCAACAGTGAGGGACATACACAATGGGAGGATAACAAGTACACACAGTAAAGTACAATTTCCCTTAAGAGCACATAGAGATCACAGTCAGTATGGGGCTGCACAGTCAGTATGGGGCTGGTTTCTCCCTCTTTCTCCATATCCCCAATAAGACTCCCCACTGGCACAGCTCTAGGTTTAAGATCTCAGCTGAGGGGTCAAGCCAAAACCTCCAGCACCCTCTCTGTCAAACCAGTGCTTCGTGTCCCTGCCCAAGTGGCTGACAGACACACACACACACACACACACACACACACACACACACACACACACACACACACACACACATTGAGATTTGATTTCTATACAAACATACACCTGGGGAAGGCTGGCACAGGTTTACTAGCTATGCCCCCTCCTGCCCAGACTATAAGGAAGTTATCACTGCCACCAACCTCTCCTTATCAGCTACTTAAAGGCCCTTACAAAGGGTGACCAATCCTACTGTGTGATGTTACTTTAAATCCAAATGGTAAGTGTGACCAAGACTTGCAAGGCTATTTAGCAGTGGCCTGTACAGTGTTACCAAATACATATGAAAGTACTCTAAGAGCTTAAATATGTCTCACAAAACTGCAGGACAATCTCAAATAAATACAGAAAACATCTAAACTAATCTCTACTATATTCCTATCTATATCTAAGAGAGATACTCTGTCCTAAGTCTTACTTATAGACAACATGCAGGCAGAAGTGCTGATGATGGATGTTTCCAGGTCAAAGACAAAATACAAAATGCACACAAACTCTCTCTGAGATAGTTCTTAAATTACTATTTAACAATTACTGCTGGGTCAGCTTGGATGACATCATTCTTTGTCACCTGCCTTCAGTTCCCAGGCTAATAGAAACTAATAGAATTTTAACATCTCTGTGTGAGAAATACATATCTCTCAGATCTTTGCTCAGAACTGTGTAGCTGTTAGGAAGTCATAAAGCAATCAAACACTTTACATTTTAAACCTATTAATTACTTTTCTTTTCAGAGAATATAAAAACCTCTAGCTCTAGACATTGTGTCTGTTTCACTGAAACTGAGAGATAACACAATTGTAAAACAATTTCAACTTATTTTCTTGAAGTTTTGTAATTTAACTCTGTGTGTTCCAGCTTCTACTATTAAAACATACATTTTGACAGATATATAGTTTATATACATTTCTGTTCTTTTCTAGTAGGGTACACTGTGGACACATCCTTGAAGCTCAATACTGTAGAAACCATGTTCAACACACACTTCTGCATCAGTAGTTTAATATACACATAACATATAGTTCTCAAACATTTGTAAGACAAGCATATGAACCATATTAATATATTCACAAATGACACAGAATTATTTACAAACTTCCAGCTAGCTGGGCTGGCAGTGTCACAATCCCCACCTCCGAAAACTCAAGCTATTTTTTTAAGTAAGTGACCCTTGAGAAATGTTGCTTGAGAGGGTTGAGCCTATCTGGGAATACCTTACCCCATTCCCTGTCTTGACAGCCCACCTGAGATGGCATTGCTAACCCCACTGCAGTGCTGCACTGTCATATAATATGCTTGCAACCCTAGGGTCCACCTTAGTAACTTGGCATTTTGCTGGCTGGCTCGATGTAGCCATGTTAAGGGATTGTAGTCTGTAATGTTAGAAATGCACCTGTCACCACTGGGCTGATATTGGCAAAGGCTCTTGCCACCCCCATAGTGCCTTTTTTAGGCAAGGCTCAAAAGTCAAACCCACCCCCATAGACAGCACAAGGAACAAGAAACTAAGGGTAATGCTGCTAAACGCCAGAAGTCTTAACCTCAAGATGCACGCGCTCTCCTCAGGATGGAGAGCATCGATATCTCTGCAGTGACAGAAACCTGGTTCAAGGCTCCAGAGAGCACCCCAGCACTACCAGGCTATACCTCATATCATGCTTTTCGGCCCCAAAACCCGGACCGAACCACAAAAGGAGGAGTTTCCATATTTATCAAGGATATCCACACCTCCAGGTTAGTGGCATCGCACGTATCAGAGACCATCCATGTGCAACTAACAGTGGGCAAGACTGCTTTTCAGTTTATAGCATCCTACAGTCCACCCTCTCAAAGTCAGGAATCTCACTCGGCTTTCCTGAAAACATTGGAGAACATGAAGATCTCTCCGAACACCATTATATTGGGCGACTTCAACTACCCAAACATTGACTGGGAGCACTACTCAAGCCCCAGCACCTTAGCCCAAAGGTTCCTGGAAATTATAAACTCAAATGCTATGGAACAACTAGTCACCACTCCCACAAGAGGGGACAAAATACTACACCTGATCATTACCAACATGGGGACTCTATGCTCCACACCAGAAGTATATCCCTCATTGGTAAGATCAGACCATAAACTAATTTCACTGGATGTCCACATCCCGACCCCTCCCCAGCCCAGAAAACCACAGAGAAAAGAACTTCTCACTTCTCAAAACAGTGGAATCCTTCAAGGCCCCAGGGCCAGTGGAAACTACGGCCCAAACTGCAGAATCCTATATAAACGCATTCTACGGACATCTCCAGGAATGCATGGATCATGCTATCCCAAACAAAACCAAGACCCAATCATCCAAAGGCAGGCATCCAGTCTGGTGGACCCCTGCCATAAATAAACTGTACAACAGAAGGAGGAAGCTACTACACGATAGAGCAAACTCCCTAATAGGGAAGGCATCTCTGAACAGTACTAGCAAAAAATTACGATCCCTCATAAAATCCTCCAAGGTCAGCTTCGAGAGAAAAATTGCACAGGACACCAAAGACAATCATAAGACTTTTTTCAGTTATGTTAGAAACTTGGGATGCAACTCCCAGACTTGTTCTGAGTTGATTCTAAATGACAAAAAATACACTGAACCCACAGACATCGCCAATATCCTGGCAGACAGGTTCAGTGCAAATTTCTCCACCCCCCCCCAAAAGAGCAAGTATCTATCCCGGCAGAGGGCTGCCTCCCAAACATCTCTGATGCTCAGGTGAAGGCTGCCCTCTCCAAAGCAAAAAACACTGCTTCCATGGGACCAGATGGCGTCCCAGGTTGCATCCTACATGAACTCCAAGAGGAATTAATCCCTCAAATAAAACAGCTATACAATCTCAGCCTCACTACAGGATATGTGCCCACAGAATGGCGTACAGCAACAGTGGTCCCACTCCACAAAGGTGGAGCCTCTACGGACCCTGGAAACTATCGCCCATAAGCCTGACTAGCTTAGTCTGCAAGGCTATGGAGAGGATCATCATGGAGCTCATAAACAAAGACATTGGGGACCTACAGACACTAGATCCTACCCAGTTCGGCTTTGTCAAGGGCAGATCCTGCCTTTTGAACCTGGTTGACTTCTTCGAAACAGTCACCAAAGCCATAGATGAAGGGAAGGTAGTCCACACAGCCTATCTGGACCTTGCAAAGGCATTTGACACAATACCCCACTGGCATCATAGATAAGCTATCCAGCTTAAATATAAACCCCTATGTCACAAGATGGGTGCAAACTGGCTCAAAGACAGAACCCACAGAGTGAGAGTTGCTGGAGCCATGTCAGACTCGAAACCGGTCACAAGTGGTGTCCCACAGGGTTCTGTCCTGGGACCACTCTTGTTCGGTATATACTTTTCCGAGGTACAGGCAAACGTGGGAGGACTATGGCTCACCAAGTTTGCAGACGACTGCAAACTGGGTGCCATAATCAACTCTCCAGCTGACACAAACATCCTTCAAAAAGGTCTCACAGAGACAGATAACTGGTGCCAGCACCATGGTTTAAAGCTAAATGCCAAAAAATGTATAGTCATACCCTTTGGCAAAAACAATGTGCCCACATAGGTGGAAACCCATTAAGTACAGAGAAAGTTATTAGGGACCCGGGGACCCAAGTTGATAGCAATCTCTCCTTTGAAAACCACATTGCCAAAGTGGTTAGAAAGACCTTCTACATAGCCCACCTCATCACGAAGGGTTTCACATCTAGATCAAGAGAGGGAATCGTGCCCCTTTATTCATCCCTCATCAGGCCCATCATAGAATACAATGCCCCTTTTGGGATGTACCTTACCCGACACCTGCAGCAATTAGAAAGACCCCAAAAGTATCTCACCAAGAGGATCAAGGGTCTCAAATAGATGCCATATGCTGCTCGGTTAAAAAAACTCCAGCTCTACTCAGTTGCATACCGCCTACTTGATCTATGCCTGACATACAAAGCTATGTCAAATCCAGAATTAATGGACATGCTCCACCTCAGTAAATCTAAATCCCTTAGAGCCACACGCTCGAGGGACTTAACCTCAGCACAGAAATAAATAGAACTTGCTGGAGGGACAGGTTCATAACCCAGAGGCTCGCTCCCTTCACTCTGGAATAGAATTCCAGTTCATGTGAGGCAGAGCACCTCACTGAATCTCTTCAAGAAGAATCTCGATAGGTGGATGGGGAATCGTAGGTTTGTCCCAGGGATTAGTCCCATGTCACTATTAGACAGAGGCACAGTAAACTAAACCTTAAAGTATACTCAAATCAAGGCTAGGCTTATAATTGCCCCAGGGCAGATAGCCTAGTATGAACCTATGAACCTATGTAACTACAGTGAATTTCCTTCCATACAGATAAGGTGGATGTTTCTGCACTGCCCACACTACGGCTAGGCATTCCTTTCATACAGCTGCACAGTACTCCTCCCTGGGTTGGAGCCTATGACTGAGATATACCACTGGGTAGTCTTTTCCCTTTGAGGAAACCTGGCTAATTACAGCTCCCACCCCATGGTTTGAAGCATCCACCTGCACAACAAACTATTTGCTGTAATCTGGACTGGCTAACACAGGGGGTTCTCCCAAAGCTCCTTTAAGCTTCTGGAATGCCTGCTCACATGCTGTGGTCCACACTACCTTATGTGGCCTGTTTTTCCTTGTCAGGTCTGTGATGGGAGCAGCTATGGTACTATAACTGAGGACAAACTTTCTGTAGTATCCTGCCGTCCCTAAGAATGCCCTCACCTGCTTTTTGGTAACAGGGGCAGGCCATGCCTGAATGGCTTCCACTTTGGCAGGTTCTGGCCTGATCGTACCACACCCCACTCTATGTCCCAGGTAGGAGACTTCTGCCACACCGACCTGACATTTGCTGGGCTTAAGGTCAACCCTGCTGTCTGTAGTCTGCCCAGCACCTCCCTGACATGCTGAAGGTGCTCTTGCCAGGAATGGCTGTAGATGGCAATGTCATCTAGGTAAGCAAGGGCAAAGTCTCCTGCTCCTGCCAGGATACAATCTACCTGCCTCTGGAAAGTTGTTGGCGCATTTGTCATCCCAAAGGGCATCTTCATGAACTCATACAAGCAAAAAAGAGTCACAAAGGCTGACCTCTCTCTAGCACTAGAAGTCAAGGGCACCTGCCAGTAAACCTTGGGAAGATCAATAGTGGTAAGATATTTAGACCCACCCAGCTGCTCTAGAGCTTCATCTGTCATAGGCATGGGGTAAGCATCTGACTCTGTATGACTATTTAATTTCATGTAGTCCACACTGAACCTGGTGCTGCCATCCTTCTTTGGTATTAGCACTACTGGGTAGGCCCAGGGACTGCTTGACTCCTGAATTACCCCTAGTTCCAACATGTCCTGTATCTCCTCCCTCAGAGTCTGTTTGATGCTCTCAGGTATCCTATAAGGGGCCTGATTAATAGGCCTTTGTCCTCCTGTATCCACATGGTGCTGCACCATGTGGGTGCACCCTGGTTTCCAGTGAACATGTCCCCAAACTCCTGTAAAACTACTCAGATTTCTCAAACCTGGGTAGGGGATAGTTGCTGGGACATTGCTACCCCTTCCACTGAGGTGTCAGTTTAAGTGTCACTGAGGAGATCAATCACCAGATCCCCCTCAGACTCCTCCTGCCATCCACTGCAGATACTCAGCACAAGGGCCTCCCTATCATGGTAAGGTTTCATCATGTTAACATGGTACAATTTGTGCCCCTGCCTCCTGCCTGTCAGTTCCACCATGCAGCTAATATCACTGACCTTCCTTTCCACCTTGTAGGGTCCATCCCAAGCTGCCTGCAGCTTGTGTCTGATAGGAATGAGAACCATTACCTGCTGCCCTACAGCATAAACTCTAGCTCAAGCATTTCTGTCATACCAGACTTTTTTCTGCTGTTGGGTTTCTGCCAGGTTCTCCTGGGCCAAGCCCATAAGTTCCTTGAGCCTTGTCCTAAGGTTTAGGTCATATGCCATTATAGACTCCTTGTGAAATTCACACTCACCCTCCCACTCATCTCAAATCAAATCTAGAGGTCTCCTCACCCTTTGCCCATACATCAACTCAAAGGGTAAAAAAACTGTGGATTCCTGGGGCACCTCTCTGTAAGCAAACAACAGATGGGGCAAATATTTGTCCCACTCCCTCTTAAACTGGTCTGCTAATGCCCATAGTATTGACTTGAGTGTAGAGTGTAACCTCTTAACAAGACAATTAGTCTGGGGATGGTAGGGGGTGGTCTTTAGGTGCTTTACCCTACAGTGCTTCCACAGACAAGCCAGCAGGTTTGACATGAAATTGGCACCTCTGTCAGTCAGTATTTCTTTTGGAAAACTACCCTGCTGAAAATCTCTATCAAAGCATTTTCCACCTTTTCCAAGCCACCAAGCAGCTGTGGTTCACCTTCATTCTCACTGCTACAGGGTAGCTCCTTCTCTGAAGTAACCACCTCACCAGTCCTGGCTGCAAGTGTGCAGTCTGTCTGGGTCTTCCCCAGGCTACCAGATCCACGTGCTCGTCTCTGAGCCTGACTGTGTGTAACGTTATGCACACATGGTACTGCATTATCAAAATCATTCCCTATCAGGACATCTGCAGGGATATCCTCAAACAAATCTACTTGCTTGCTTCCTTTTCTACCCGACCAGTCAAGGTGTACCCTAGCCAAAGGTATTTGGACTAGGGTCTCTCATAAAGCTCTGACTGGAGTAGACTGTCCAAGCAAGTAGTGCTACTCTGTAACCTTTGCAGGCTTCACAATGGTTAGGTCAGAGGCTGTGTCTTTCTTAGCCATGGCCTCTTTCCCACTCACTATGACAGGATATAACCTCTTGTGGTAGTTAGGTACCCTTGCTGTCTCCAGACAACCTACTGTTGCCATTTTGTCATTCCCACTTATTGGCCCTCCCAACATTTGTTCCCCACCTTGCCTCCGTGGACATCTATATGCTACATGGCCCCGCTGGTTGCATTTAGGTTCATAGGTAGGTACTAGGCTATCGGCCCTAGGGCCCATACAAGCCTAGCCAAAAAATGTACCTTGGCTTTCGCCACCCAAGAAAATTATTTTCCTGTGCCCCTGACGAGCAGAGCCACAGAAGTGATCCCCGGGGAGAATTTCCCATTTCCCATCCAATCATCAAGATTTTTCTTGAAGAGTGCTAATGAGGAGCTCTGTTTGATATAGATAGGTAGTCTGTTCCAGAGTATGGGAAGTCTCTGGGACAGGAATCTATCCCTCCAGCATGTTCTGTTTATTGTGGTGACAAGGTTAAGGTCCCTAGAGCATGCAGCTCGGAGGGATTAGGATTTCTTTAAGTGGAGCATGTCCAACAGCTCTGGGTTTGACATAGCTTTGTATGTTAGGCAGAGATCGCCCCTGAGTAGGCGATATGCGATGGAGTAAAACTGTAGCTTTTTGAGACGGTCTGCATAGGGCATCTGTTTGAGGCCAGTAATCGTCTTTGTGAGGTATTCCTGTGGTCTTTCCAGTTGTTGTAGATGTCTTGTGAGGTACATACCAAAAGGGGCATTGTACTCTATAATGGGTCTAATGAGTGATGAGTAGAGGGGAAAAATGACCTCTTTTTTTCTGGATGAGAATCCTTTTGTGATGAGATGAGCCATGTAGAAGGATTTCCTGACCACTGTGGTGATGTGATTATCAAAGGAGAGACTACTGTCCACCTGTGTCCCAAGGTCTCATCACATTTTCGGCATTAAGTAGACTACCAGCTATGTGGTAGTTCATGGGTACAGAGTTTTTACCAAAGGGGATGACAATACACATTTTGGCATTGAGCTTCAGGCCATGGCTTTGACACCAGGTATCTGTCTCAGTGAGGCCCTTTTGTAGTTTGTCCACATCGTTAGGAGTTTCGATTATGGCTCCTAGTTTGCAGTCATCTGCAGACTTTGTTAGCCAAAGACCTTCTGTGTTGGCCTGCACTTCAGAGAAGTAGATACCAAACAGGAGAGGACCCAGGACTGAACCCTGTGGTACTCCACTTGTCACTGGTCTGATGTCGGATTTGGAATCCGCTACTTTCACAGTGTGGGTTCTGTCCGTGAGCCAGTTGGCAACCCATCTTGTGACATAGGGATTTATACCTAGTTTAGTGAGCTTATCTATAATTCCAGAGTGGGGGATGGTGTCAAAAGCTTTGGCGAGATCTAGATAAGCTGTGTGAACCATTTTACCCTCATCTATGGCTTTGGTGACTGCTTCAAAGAAGTCAATCAGGTTTAGGAGACATGATCTGCCTTTTACAAATCCAAACTGAGTAGGGTCCAGAGTTTGGAGATTACCAATGTCTTTGTTTATGAGTTCCATGATGATACGTTCCATGGCCTTGCAGACCAGGCTCGTCAGGCTAATGGGGCGGTAGTTCCCGGGGTCTGTCGTGGCTCCCCCTTTGTGGAGTGGGATAACTGTTGCAGTGCGCCATTCAGTGGGTACAAAGCATGAGGTGAGGCTATGATTGAACATGGTGCTTAGGTAGGGTGCCAGTTCATTCTGTAGTTCGTGTAGAATGCAGCCTGGGATATTGTCAGGTCCCATGGATGCTGTGTTCTTGGCTTTGGAGAGTGTGTTTTTTACCTGTGCAGCCGTGATTATAGGAACTTTGCATTCTTCCGGTATAGAGATGGGCCCTCTAGGGGGTGAGTGGAGGGTAAAGTTAGCACTGAACCTATCTGCTAGGATGTTGGCAATAT
Organism: Protopterus annectens; assembly: GCF_019279795.1. Taxonomy (NCBI): domain Eukaryota; kingdom Metazoa; phylum Chordata; order Ceratodontiformes; family Protopteridae; genus Protopterus; species Protopterus annectens. The sequence continues at coordinate 23,452,684 of NC_056731.1, forward strand.
CCGTTGGTTCTGTATATTTAGTGCCATTATGCTGTAACTCAGAGCAGATCTGAGTGTTCCCATTTAGATTCTTGACATAGCTATAGAATGCTTTGTGGTTGTCTTTAGAGTCAGTGGCAATTTTGTTTTCATAACTAGCTTTGGAGGATTTTATGAGGGATCTCAGCTTCTTACTGAGGTTGACCAGGGAGTTCCTCCAGTCATGGGATTTTACTCTTTTTTGCAACAGTTTCTTTCTTCTGTTGTAGAGTTTGTTTATGGCACAGGACCACCAGATTGGCTTCCTTTTTTGGAGGATAACATATTGGTTCTATTAGGGATAGCATGATCCATGCACTCGTGTAAGTGCTTATAAAGTGCATTTGTGTAGGATTCGGCAGTCATACCTCTATTGTCTGTCTGCATGGGTGTCATGAAGTTTGCCACTTCTGTCTTAAGAAGTGTGAAGTTGGCTTTGGAGAATTTTTTTACAATGGTTTCCCTAATTGGGGCTGGGGGGTGGGATGTAGATGTCTAGGCTGATAAGCTTGTGGTCGGATCTGACCAACGAGGAATTGACCTCTGGTGTGGAACACCGGTTTCCAATGTTGGTAATGACCAGGTCTAGGATATTGCTGCCCCTGGTGGGGGTGTGAATAAGTTGATCCAAGGCGTTGGAATTTATGAATTCTAGAAAACGTTGAGCAAAAGAGTTGGTACATGAGTAGTTTTCCCAGTAAATGGTGGGGTAGTTGAAATCGCCCATTATTAGGGTGTTGGGTTGTACCCTAATACTTTCCAGTGTATCAAAAAATGAGGAGTTTGAATCCTGGGGCATGGTGGGGGGTCTGTAGAAAGCTATGTGGTCTTGCCCAGAGTTAGTTGCACTTGGATAATCTCGGATGCATTATGCTATGCAACTAGCCTGGAGGTGTGGATATCCTTAATGAATATGGACACGCCTCCTCCTTTAGTGCTTCTTTCTGGGTTAGGTGGCTGAAAGGTGTGGTATGAATTGAAGCCTGGTAATGCAGGGGTGCTCTCTGGAGCTTTGAACCAGGTCTCTGTCACTGCACAGATGTCAATGTTCTCCATTTTAAGGAGTGCCTCGAGTGAGTGCATTTTGAGGTTTAGACTTCTAGCATTGAGTAGCATTCCCCTCAGATTTTGCTTGCTTGTACCTGTTACGGTGGTGAATTTGTCATTTGAACCTTGTCTTAGCCAGTATCCAGAATCCTAAAGGCGACAGGTGCAGGCCATCTCTGGCAAAGCATCGTGGACTGTCGATCATGTCGTCCCAGGCAGACAAATACTGGATCCCCTTAGAATGACACCAGAAGCTTAGCCAATTGTTGAAGTCAATCATTTTGTCCTTGTACTGTGGTATCATTCTGGGTGATGGCAGTATGCTACTCAGGGTTAGGGTCATACCTGCCTGGGATACAAGATCGGAGAGCTCCTCCATGTCTCTTTTCATGTAGTCCAGGGAAGTACATCTCAGGTCATTTACACCAACATGGACAATGACAGTGTCATATTTGTACTTATTGTGGAGTGACCTGAGTGCATGCGTTATGTGGCGGATCCTGGCACCTGACAGGCAGCAGACAGTAACTTTCTCCTTGTTTAGTCTAGTGAGTGGAACATCAGTGTGCCTGACTATAAAGTCACCTATGACTAGAGTGTTGGGTACATTGTTATGCCTTATGGGCTGTGGTTGAGTGGCACACTGAGTTCGTGGGCTATGTGTCATTTGGGTTGTGTTGGGGGTGGAGTTTGCTTGCATTTATGCTTTGGATGTCCCTGATGCTTGGGCAGGTTTTTATTGAGAGCCTCCGCGAATGTAGGTGTGTGTTTTGTGTTTCTATGTGTGTGTTTTGGTGGTGTAGGTTTTGAGGGACTATGTGTTGAGTGTGGTGTGGTGCAAGTGTTTACCCTCTCCTCTTGACTGTCTAGTCCAGTCTTGGGTGAAGAGAGCTTTGCTTCCAGTTTGGCTATATAAGTGCATCTCTCACAGGTTGTAGTGTTGGGTGGTAGGAGGAGAGGGTTGTCTGTGTACATGAGGCAATTGCTGCATTGCCTCAAGATGCCCAGATTCATCAGGTAGACAGGAGAAATCACTGGGAGCTGACCCTTAGACATGCCTGGATAAGTGCTTATTTATTAAGTACTAAAATCTGCTTTCCACTAGACAAGTGAGGAAAGTTGAGTGCTTTAACCCTTGGTCCTGAATGTGTACCTGGACTAGTGGCTTCCCCTGCTACTGGCGGACTCTGTTGGGGCAGTCTCAAATACAAAATACAAATTGTACACAGTCCCACTCTGAGAGAGTTCTTAAATTACTATGAAACATTACTGATGGGTCAGCTTGGATGGCATCACTCATTGTCACGTGCATTCACTTCCCAGGCTAACAGAAACTAATAGAATTTTAACATCTCTGTGTGAGAAATACATATCTCTCAGATCCTTGCTCAGAACTGTGTAGCTGCTAGGAAGTCATAAAGCAATTGAACACTTTACATTTTAAACTTAGTAATTACTTTTCTTTTCAGACAATAGAAAAATCTCTAGCTCTAGACATTGTGTCTGTTTCACTGAAACTGAGAGATAACACAATCATAAAACAATTTCAACTTATTTTCTTGAAGTTTTGTATGTTAACTCTGTGTGTTCCAGCTTCTACTATTAAAACATACATTTGCGCAGGTATATATTTTATATAAATTTCTGTTCTTTTCCAGTAGGGTACACTGTGAACACATCCTTGAAGCTCAGTACTATACAAACCCTGTTCATGCACACTTCTGCACCAGTAGTTTAATATGCACATAACATATAGTTCTCTTACATTTGTAAGACAAGCATATGAGTCATATTAATATTCACAAATAACATAGAATTATTTACAAAATTCCAGAGTGCTTGGCTGGCAGTGTCACACAGCCTATTGATTTTGTGATTCCACCAGAGTGGATTGTTTTTGAGTTAGTTCTGTACTTCTTCCTGGTGCATACAGCTGCCTCTATGCAGCTATTAATATGCTTGCATAGGGTTTCTGTGAACAGTTCTGTACAGGCAACAGTGTTCTCAGGGTTTATGAGGGCTTGAAATTTTGCCAAGTTCTCATTAATAGCAGGAGGTTAGCCTTAGAATAGTTATTGACTACTACAGGTTTAGCTGGGGGTCCAGGTTTTATTTTTACTTCAAATGAGACCATTTTGTGATCTGACCTTACCAGGGAAGGCATTACAGTAGGGGGTGTGCAGCACTCTCCCATATTAGTGAGGACCAGATCCAGTATGGTTGCACCCTGGTTGGTGCACTGATGATTGTCCAAGGAATTTGTGTTTACAAAATCCAGGAATCTCTGTGCATGTAAGTTTGGTGTCATATAGGATTCCCAGTTAACAGTGGGGTAACTAACGCCACCCATGAATATGGTACTGAGTTGGATGGTTAGTGTTTCTAATAAGTTTAAATACATGGTATGGATTTCCTGGGTCATAGAGGGAGACCTATGACTTGCAAGGAAGTGGTACTGGATTTTTCCTGTGGTGATTTGAACATGGAGCAGCTTAAGTGCATTGTCCTGTTTGACCAGCATTGAACTATATTTATCTTTGATGTAATTAAAGACACATTCACCTTTATTTAGTCCCTGCCTGTGAAATAGTTGGCCTAAATGTGTGCAAGGCATTATAACCTACCACTGATGGTATGTTCTCTATGGCTTTAAACCATGTCACAGTGACCGCACAGATGTCAATATTCCCTAGGGTAAATAGAGCTTTTAGGGAGTGGAGGTTTTTATTTATTTTTACATTTGTTAACCAACCAGGAAGTCTGAGGTTCCACAGTAGAGATTTTTTTTCCAGCAGGCCCGGGGAGAAATGCTCCAGATGCATGTCTTTGGAAATGTGGGAGGAAACCTGAGTACCCGGAGGAAACCCACGCGAACACTTGTTTAGACTCCTAGCACTGAGCAGTAATACCTTTAGATTTTCTTGGTTTTGATTTGCTATGTCTGAAGTACTTTCAGTTTGGCACTGCCTAAAAAAGGCAAAGAAGCATGGTCTGTTGACCATCTCCTTCCATGCTGACAAATACTGCAAACCCTTAGAATGACACCAGAAATGAAGCCAATTATTAAAGTCAATCTTATTTTGTTCATATCGTGGCATCATCCTTGGAGAAGGTAAAATGCTGCTCAATGCCAGGCTCATACCACCCTGAGACACATATTCCAAGAGCTCCATGATCTCTCTCTTCATACAGTCTAGTGAAGTACATCTCAGGTCATTTACTCCCATATGGACTATGACTGAGTCATATTGGTAACTGTGGTTCAATGACCTGAGTGTCTGTGTAATATGGCAGATCCTAGCCCCTGATAAGCAACTGATTGTAACTTTCTCCTTACTCAGCCTGGTGAGAGGAACATTGGTGTGTCTCATGATGGAGTCTCCAATGACTAGAATGCTGGATTGTGTGGTGACTTGCTTTACGGGCTTAGAGGTGTGTTGATATGGGTGCTATTTTGAAAGGGTATGTTTGGGGGTGCTGAGCATATTTCTTATGTGTACTTTGTCTAGGAGGTCTTTGTGGTTTAGGAAGGTTACAATTAAGTGCCTCATCATATGTGGGTTGATATGTCTGCTTTGAATTGTGCATGATGGGTGAAGCTTGTGTGCTACTGACAACCTTATTGACATTAGGAGTACTTTTATGTGAGAGCTTTGCCTCCAGTGACACCGTGTAAATACATCTCTCACATACCATATTAGTTTGAGAATTAACTTGTTGTCAGTAAACATGAGGCAATTTCTGCACTGTCTCAGGATGCCCATATCCATGAAGCCGGTAATGGAGACAGTAGGAAAGTTCATATCCATGGCAATAGACCCCTTTTTATTGATTTGACAGCTGGAGTGAGAATATTAGTAGGCAAATGATGTATGCTTACATTGAGGTACCAGCAAAAGACTTATGTTGGTTTGGCTAATCAACACAGGCCAAAACTGTATAGTGGTAGGTAGATGGTAGATGTTATGATGATAGGAGGTACTGCCAGCCATGCCAGGAGAAGTAGGGCAGTGGATGTGTAACAACATATGCCAGCACAACTAGCTGGAATTTTGTAAAGAATTATATGTCATTTGTATATCAAACTGATTTGTAAAGCTGCTTGTGTTAAAATATATCAATGGTGTGTCCTGTTGGAAAGAAAAGAAATGTACATGCATTACTGTAACTGAATTAAATGTATAGGTTTTAACAGAGAATACTGGAAAGAAGACATTAATCATAATGCAACTGCAGCAAACTTTGAGAAATAGTTGAAATTAAATTAGGCCATAACAATTGTATTTTACAGTTCTGGTTGCAGCCAGAGACAAAATGTCTTGGAAACCAAGTATTAGGAAACCTTATTTATTGTATCTAGCAGGGAGCTAACTGCTGCACTGGATGGGTAGAGGGTTGAAATAGTTTTATGGTTTCCACCAGCTGCAGCAGATCTGAGCAAAGTTCTGTATGGTAACACATAGGTGTTAAAATCCTGATAGCTTCTAGTGATGGGGAATAGTGTGGGAAACAGTCAGATGACCAGATGTGTGAGATCTCATTCTTTAAGCCAGAAATAATATTAAGATATTAATAGGAGACTGCTCTCAGTATTATGTATTATGTCTTGGCTCTGACAACAAGGACTACTCACCCACTTCATCTTGCCTTGCAATAGTAAGTGACCAGGGATAGTAATTCTCTATATCAGTTAGGAAAATATACTGAGAATAGTTAAGAATTGTTTTTTCTGTAACTGTGTGACTATTTTCAGCTGTGTTATGTTCAATATTTCCTGTGACTGAAACACTGGTGTTTACTGTATATAGATAGTATTTTCATGTGCTTTTATTATTATTAAATATATCTAAACTTTTCACAGTGGCTGGTCCTTCTAGAAAAATATTTAAGTTTGAGAGTATTTGCACATATTTATTTGGTGATAACTTGGGCCACTCCTGAAAGCCTTTCTGTTTGGTCAACATTACCATTTCTATTAATATTAATTTCACTCAGTATAATTGTGTAACCTTGCAAGAGGCTTATGTAACTGGCTTTGTAGTGCCTGGTGGGAGTGATAACTACCTTATAGTCTGGGCAGAAGGATCCATAGCTAGTAAACCTGTGCCAGCCTTTTCCAGGTGTGTGTGTGTGTGTGTGTGTGTGTGTGTGTGTGTGTGTGTGTGTGTGTGTGCATGTGTGCATGCATGTGTGTGTCTACAAATGAAATCTCGAAGTGTGTGTGTGTGTGTGTGTGTGTGTGTGTGTGTGTGTGTGTGTGTGTGTGTGTGTTGGCAGCTACTTAGAGCAGGGACACAAAGCACCAGGTTCACAGAGAGAGATGGAGGATTTGGCTTGGGCACTCGGCTGAGGACTTAACTCTACAGCTGTAGCAGTGGGCAGTCTTACTTGTGACCTGGAGGGAGACAGACAGAGAAACCTAAGTCCCAGTCTGAGTGTGTTCTCTGTGTGCTCTTAAGGGAAGTTGTGCTTGATGCACACAGGTCTGCATCTGGAAATACTGAGCGTGTCCATTTGTATTCCAAGTGAACACCCTCTCCAGTGTCAGTGGTGAGGATTCAGGCTCCTTGATTACTGGCCCAGAGTGGGAACATCAGAGAGGTCACATACAATGGATATAAAAAGTTTACACACAACCTGTTAAAATGCCAGATTTTTGTGATATGAAAATGAGACCACAATAAATCATTTCAAAACATTTCCAACCTTTAATGTGACCTATAACCTGTACAATTCAACTGAAAAACAAACAAATCTGATAGGGGAAACATATAAAAAGTAAAAAAACATACAATATGCTGGTTGCATAAGTGTACATACCCTTAAACTAATACTTTGTTGTGTGTGCACACCCTTAAACTAATACTTTGTTGAAGCATCTTTTAATTTAATTACAGTATTCAGTCTTCTTGGGTACACACATGTCATGATTTAAAGAGACTGATTAACCCCAAATAAAGTTCAGCTGTCCTAGTAGGATTTTCCTGACATTTACTCGGTTGCCTGCTACAGCAAAAGCCATGGTTCAAAGAGAGCTTAGAAAGCATCAAAGGAATCTCATTGTTGAAAGGTATCAGTCAAGAGAAGGGTACAAAAAAATTCCACAGCATTGGATATACCATGGAACACAGTGAAGACAGTCATCAAAAAAGTGGAGAAAACATGGGACAACAGTGATGTTGCAAAGAACTGGACGTCCTTCTAAAATTGATGAAAAGTCAAGACAAAAACTGGTCAGGGACGCTGCCAAGAGACCTACAGCAACACTGAAGGAGCAGTAATTTCTGGCAAGTACTGGTTGTGTACTACATGTGACAACTTCTTCTTTTTTCGGCTTTTTCCAGTTAGGGGTCACCACAGTGGATCACCTGTCTGCTCATGATTGGCAGTAGAGTTTTACAGTGTCGAGTTCCCAACCCAGTGCCCAACCTTCCATGGAAGGCACACACATGCACACACTTACACCTAGGGCCAATTTAGAGTGCCCAATCCACCTACAGCATGTCTTGAGATGTGGGAGGAAACTGGAGCACCCGGAGGAAACCCATACGACCACAGGAAGGACATGCAGACTCCGCACAGAAGGCATTCCAGCCAAGGATCAAACCGGAGAAGATCTTGCTGTGAGGTGACAACGCTAACCGCTGCACCACCATGGCTGCCTGTACTACATTTGACAACAATCTCCCATATTCTCCATGTTTAGACTATGGAGTAGGGCTGCAAGATGGAAGCCTTTTCTTACACAGAAAAACATCCAGGCCCAGCTAAAACTTGCAAAACAATACATCAAGTCTCCCAAAAGTATGTGGGAAAATGTAATATCCAAACAGAAGAGGCTCACCACGATAATGTAATAAAATGAAACAATTTAATAACTGCAGTAAAAGTAAGCGCTTTCACGTTTCAAGAACGCTTCCTCAGACTTTAACGAACTGCCATTCACATTCACATATTTAAATAATGTTTCAAAAAGCACAGCAACCAATCAAAAATTGTCAATATATTACATCATTAACACACTTAAAGAAATATATTTAAAATAATATTAAAAATATATCACCAACACAACACATGAAGCAATACAGTATAGACATAACATATTTATAACTATTATGGTATACTGTTCAACTAAGACCATTGAAATATACATGTATAAAGAACTCAGCCTACAACTACATGATATTGAAGGTACCAGAACTATATAAAGAAGTTCTATTTCAATGTACATATGGGCGGGCTGATAGGAATGGTTTAAATGTAACCTTCTCATTCAGACCATGCCCTTTATAACTCTGTAACCTAATTATCCATCTATTCTCCCTCTCATCAGTATAATTCTTGATGTCGCCTAACCTGTTGGTTTTCTTTATTAATTCAAGTACATTAAATATGAACTTATGGGAAGTACCCATTTGTAAAACATGTCTGGCCAATGCATTGGTTTCATTTTCTTTATTTATTGCATAAATATGTTCCCTGACACGTTCCCTAAGGCTCCTGTTGGTTTTTCCCACATAAAAACATGAACATGTCTGACAGACTGCCACATATATTACATCCCTAGATTTACAATCAGCATAAAAGTTCATATTATATCTGTGGATTGTATCAGGGTGCAGAAAATTATTACTGCCAGACATATAGGCACAATGGTTACATGTTCTACAAGGAAACGTACCTTCTCTAGTAGATCTAATGGGTTCTTTAATGTTACTCTCACAGCACAATAATCTTTTAAGTGACTTTGTATTCTTATATGAAAAACTGGGTCTAATTCCCACTATCTGAGTAATCCTTTCATCCGTGGTCAGAATACTCCAATTCTTATTTATCACTTCTTTAATTCTCAACTTCTTATTAGAATAAGGAATTGTTAACCCCTTAAACTTCACTGGCTGATCGTTGTTTGCTACTTCCCCATTATTTCCTTTGTGTTCATACAAACAGGGCTTCCCCTTACATTTCCTAACAGATTCATTGACTTGAAAAACACCATCAGCCTCATGTTTACTGTAACCTCTTGATAATAAATTTTGAACTAACATCTGTTGTTTAGAATCAGATGTCTCCTCATCAGTAGTGAGGCGTGACATTCTAAGACTCTGACCTGTTATAATGTTATAGCAAATATGTTGAGGATGCATACTACTACGATACAAAATGCTGTTCTTCCAGCATGGCTTTCTATATATCTCTGAATGAATAGCCCCATCTCTTTTTAAGATCTGAACATCTAGAAATTTGATCATCATATCTGAGCTCTTATACTCAAATTTCAAAAAGTCAGTGGTGCCATTGATATAATCAATGAATTCAGTTAACTCTGTCTTGGTACCCTCCCATGTAAAAAAGACATAGTCTACAAAGCGCTTGTAGAACTTAATGTGCTTACTATACAAACCACTGGCAATAACGTAGGTATGCTCCCAATATGCCAACACCAGGTTGGCATATGAGTTGGCACATGGAGTACCCATGGCAACACCTTTGTTCTGTAAATAGTATGTGTCATCATACAAAAACACATTATTATTCAATATTAAATCCAATAATGCTAAAATTTTTATGATGGAATTCCCTGGTACTCCTTTCTCAATTAAGAACAATCTCAGAAATTCCATGCCAGTATTGTTAGGAATTGATGTAAATAACGAAACAACATCTAAAGTAACTAGTAAATCATTTTTAGTACTATCATCCAATGATGTTAAATATTCACCATAGCTTTCTAAAAAATCTTTTGTATCCCTCAATATAGAATTAGTACTATTCACAATCAGTCTCAATTGCTTTTCAACAAATATAGAGGCTGGTTCCAAAAGCCAACCACTACCTGAGACTATAGGTCTCATGGGTGGATTGATAAGAGCCTTATGTATTTTCAGCAATCCCCTGAGAATAGGTACGATTGGTTTTTCAACCAATAAAAACTTATACAATTCGCCATCAATAGTGTGGCATAAAAACATGTCATATAGTTCAGAATGTACATTTCTAATCAAATCATTCAGTCTAACAATATTTAAAGCCTGGTATGTCTCTGTGTCTTGTAACATACATATCATACTATTAGTATACATTACAGCATCTAAAATCACTATAGCACCACCTTTGTCGGCTTGTCTAATAACTATACTATGATTCTCTTGTAACTTCTTAATACACTGGAACTCATCATATGTTAAATTATAAAACTCAGGTTTATTTTTCGATTTATATAATTCAAATAAATCTCGCTCACAAGCTCGCTCAAAGGCTTCCAATACAGGATGCCCTTGTGGTATATAAGTAGAAAGTTTACTTAGTGTATTACTTCTATTTGTATTGTTATTACCAAAAAGCAAACACAAGCCAATTTACCTAGTAAACATTTTCACGTCTAAAATTACATTTGTAATGTCCACCGACTTGGAAGGTATAAATGAGAGGCCACAATTGAGTAGCGACCTCTCATGCTCAGTCAAAATATAACTAGAGATATTTACCACTAGTTCTTTGATGTGGGTTTCAATATCTTCCTTTGGAATTCGTGGGAAAATGTGTTATGGTCTGATGAGATCAAGGTTGAACTTTCTGGCCATAATTCCAAAAGGTATGTTTGGTGCAAAAACAACACTTCGCATCACCAAAGGAACACCATCCCCATGGTGAAGAAAGGTGGTGGCAGTATCATGCTTTGGGGGTGCTTTTCTTCAGCTGGAACTGGGGCTTTAGTCAAGTTGGAGAGAATTATGAACAGTTCCAAATACCAGTCACTTTTGGCCCTAAACCTTCAGGCGTCTGCTAGAAAGCTGAAGATGAAGAGGAATTTCACATTTCAACATGACAATGACCCCAAGCATACATCCAAATCAACAAAAGAATGGTTTCACTAGAAGAAAATTAAAGTTTTGGAATGGCCCCGCCAGAGCCCAGACCTAAATCCAATAGAAAATCTGTGAGATGACCTAAAGAGGGCTGTGCACATGCACTCACAATCTGATAGATTTGGAGTGCTTTTGCAAGGAAGAGTGGGCAAATATTGTCAAGTCAAGATGTGCCATGTTGATAGACTCTTACCCAAGAAGACTGAATGCTGTAATTAAATCAAAAGGTGCATCAACAAAGTATTAGTTTAAGGGTGTGCACATACAACAAAGTATTAGTTTAAGGGTGTGCACATACAACAAAGTATTAGTTTAAGGGTGTGTACACTTATGCAACCAGCGTATTGCATGTTTTTTTATTTTTTATATGTTTTTCCCCAACAGATTTGTTTGTTTTTCAGTTGGTTATAGGTCACATTAAAGGTGGGAAAAGTTTTGAAATGATTTATTGTGGTCTCATTTTTTTTGTATCACAAAAACCTGCCATTTTATCAGGGGTGTGTAAACTTTTTATATCCACTGTATATGCTGGAAGATGGGGTATCCCATTGGTTAGCAAGGTATGTGTAGTGACAGGGATGAACCTGTGCAGGGATATGATTAAAGCATGTGATACATACAGGGAGTGATAACATTGCTAAGTCTATATCAGGGCCACTCAGGTATATGACAATTGTTTAATACAGAATTGGGTAGTTTGGAGGTGGACGTAGAGGCAGTCCTGTTGCAGTGGGAAGCCATCACTCAGATAAAGTTTTAGGTCTATAGGTTTAACTGCAGGTATGTAACAAAGACAGAATAAGTGTTTACATATCTACGTTACTGTTATAAATGGCTATTCATAGATTAGTACTGACATGTGTATGACAGCTGTAATACAGAGAAACAGAGGTGTGGGAGTATAGCTGCCTCTGCCCCACTGTAATTATATGTGGTACTATAGATTGCTGTGGACACCTCATCTTCCTTCTGTTTAACTACACATACACATGGTAGTGCTATCTGTCTGGAGCAGTGGGTACCATATTATTCTGTATACTGAAAAGTCAAATGAGTGATTTTTGTCTTGTCAATATAGACCATACACACAAACACACACATACACACACACACACACACACACACACACATATATATATATATATATATATATATATATATATATATATATATAGCAAGGGATCTCTCTCTCTCTCTCTCTCTATATATATATATATATATATATATATATATATATAAAACACACACACACACACATATAAATGTATATATATATATATATATATATATATATATATATATATATAGATCTACTGTTCGTCCATCAAAAGTACACCCTACCGAATCTGAAAATTCTGACCCTGTTTAAGCAAAAGTGTCGTTTAACGAAACTACACTTTTGGAAACTCTATGAGATTGATGCCTGGCATACAGGGCATTGTCAGACCCCCCCCCCCCCACTCTGATGGGCCACATTCATATCCACAAAACAAATAGGCACCAGAATTGCCCTTTCTAAAGATTTAAACCTTACCTGTGATATAAATAGGACCTGCTGGAGATACAGGTATGTATCCCACAGACTACCCCTTTTCTGGAAGAGACTCCCCATCCATGTGAAGCAGAGCTCCTCTCTAACCCAATTCAAGTGGAACTTGGACAACTGGATGGGGAACGGGAAATTCATCACTGGTTTGGCACCAATGTCTCTAATGGACATAGGCAACCTGTAAACGTTTCATCTCCCAAGCCCCTGCTTACAGCTATCAAGGGTATCTGAACTTGTCAGAGATTTGGGATGCATGGCTAGAGTTAAAAAGGCACTTGTGGTTGTTAGCCTAGTAAACACATGTGTGTGTGTGGTGTGTGTGGTGTGTGCGTGGTGTGTGTGTGTGTGTGTGTGTGTGTGTGTGTGTGTGTGTGTGTGTGTGTGTGTGTGTGTGTGTGTGTGTGTGTGTGAGAGTGTGTGTGTGTGTGTGTGTGTGTGTGTGTGTGTATGTGTGTGTGTGTGTGTGTGTGTGTGTTGTTCCTTAATTGCCTACCAAGGTATTCCTGTTGGGCAGTGGGTACACCAGGAATATCCCTTTTCACAGTATGTTAATTTAAGCTTACATTATACAGAAACTATAGACAGTTTATAGCAGGAAAACTGCCCATCTAGGGCATTAACACAAAAACAAAATAAACATACCATTGTCACACTCTATACACTACAGACATCTATTGACAATGCTAAAATATATTCATAAGTCTGCACAAGAATCTGACTGACAGTAATATAAGGGTTGGGAGTTGCCATAATGGTTAAGGTGTTTATCTCACAATCACAAGGGTCAGACTTTGATTCTCAACTTTGAGGGAAAGTGTATAGGCTTAAAATGGCCCACGGTGGCAGCTAGCCTATTACTTACTATGAACCTACCTATAACTTACCTATGAACCTACAGCAGTTTTTACTGGTTATGGTCTATCAGGATATCTGATTAATTATAGAACAGCAAGTAAGTGGCAGTATGTGTTTTGTGTATAAGTATGTGTGCTTGTGTGTGTGTGTGTGTGTGTGTGTGTGTAACACATACAAGTCACAGAGAGACAAGAAAAATAGTTGCTAGTTCATTCAACAGCAGAAAAAACAGAAATAAGGGGACAGACAAATATTAAGAACTTATATGTGCTAACGTATATATTTTAGTGAAATTAAATAATTAGGAAAACATACATATTGGAGATGTCAGCTTTTGTCATGACTGTTTTCTTTCCAAATAATTGGTTTTGAATGTCACATCATTTTTTAACTATGTGTAGAGTTCAGTTTTTTTTTCTGTACACTGCAACCAAATCATTTTCAGAACTAAAGCACCAACAAATAAAATATTTTAGTTACACGGCAACCAAAACAAGGCCAAAACAAACTAACAGAACTTTCTGTGGACAGCAAGAGAGATAACTGGAAAGGTTATAAAGAACATATTCAGAAAACAATAAAAAAAAATGGAAGTAGGATAGAAACAACATCCATTAAAGCAGACAAAATAAAGAAAGCAATGAGAACTTCACCTGAAAATAAAACAATGCAGCCAATTTAGTTAAGAGGACAGAACAACAGGCAGAGTTTAGATAAAGTGCAAAAAAATACAGATGGTATACAATGACTTAATAAAGGCCAAAGAATGCAGGCAGCCAATGACAGTAAAGAAGCAAAAATAATGAAGACATGTTTTGGTCAGTATTCACTAAAAGAAGGAAAGAAACCAACCAAATGACAAAACCTTGACACCGTACTGCAATAGAAGACTGGTTTTGAAAGACCACAAAACCAAAAACAAAGTACTGAAGCCTGACATGATTTATCCAGATGCTTCTTTGTGAAATGTTGACAGGATGTGTCTGGTACCTCAGGACTAAAGGAGACAAAAGTAAATCAGCTTTACAAGAGAGGAAGCGCTGCAGAGATAGACAACATCAGATGTTAAGTTTTAGTTATTATGGTAGTAGCCATTTAGTTGTCACATTTCTAAAGTCACCTTTTGATGAATCTACCACTGAATAAAGTCAGTAGTAAATGAGGGAAATGATTCTAAAAGAAAGAACTCCTGAGATGCTACAGACAATTTTAAAGCAGAGCTTACTTTTTAACTCATAATGGATTCACAATAACACGATCGTGTCATACAAATTAAATGGGTTTTGTTGAATGGGTTGCTAAAGTAACTGACCAGTGAAGCTGTGGAACTATGGACGCTGCCTGATAAGATTATAGGAAGGCATTAACTCAGTCTTACACATTGACGAATATGCAGATTAGAGAGCTTTGAGACTATTTCAAGGGTGGCAGGCTGAGAAAAAGAAAGAAAAGGTGTATACAAAGGAAATTAGAAGCTTATACCACATCTACAGTGAATAAAAAATGTTTTGAAATGGTTACCACAGGATTTTGCACAAGTCCTGACTCTCTCCAATATCTATTTATGTAAAAAATAAAAATAAAAATGACAACTCTAAATTGGGCAAAACAAACTTTATTAAAACACATACCAGCAAGAGTTTATACAAATGTATATCCTAGTTCAAGTCATATACAATTTAAAATAGCACTCAACTAATTTAAATAAGTAGATAAATAAAGAAAAACATAAATGTATAAATAAATGAGCACTGCAGTTATCACATTAGTTCATTTTCTTAGTATTCTTTCCGCAAAAGGAATCTCTATCTACCTACTTACTAAATATTTTTATTTTTAAACTGCTTAATGAACTATATTGCTCATCATTAGCAAACAGGCTGTCAATACAAGAATGTACACATGTTCTCAGAAACAGCTGTCCTTTAAAACTGACCAGACTCCTGTCTCTCTCTATCTAGTTACATGTCAAACATAATTTCAAAGGCTTGGCAATCATTGATTTAGACACTCTCTTACTCTTTAAGAAGAAGTCAAAGTCATACTTTTAACAAGAGTATAAATGTACTTGTTTTAGAGATATTAGTTATCTTAATGTGTGTCAGATTCACAATATGAAATGCCCCTTACCTATCACACCCCTTTTTGATTTCTAACTTATTTGATTACACATATTAAAGTGTACCTATTGCTTATAAGTGTCTCCATTTAATGTCTTGTTTCATTAGCTAATTGGAGTTTGTTTCTCATAGGGGACTCCAATGCTCAGCACACAGATGTCCAACTCACCAAACTGAACAGGGAGAAGATGATAGCTGCTTATCTGGAGCCAGGATATGCCATGTAGTGCACACACTCATGTCAATGCACCACATACACCAGTATGATTTTATTATAGTCTTTGTGGATTTAAATGACCTGAAAATTACCTCCTTGGACTATATGAAGAGATATGTTATTTTTTTTTCTTATGCAGAGAAGCATTATTGATCTCTCAGAATATGTCTCAGGCTGGCATGTGCCTTGATTGAGCAGCATTCTACCTTCACCAAGGATGATGCCACAATACGAACAAAAAGATGATCAACTTCAATAATTGGCTTAGTTCTTTGTGTCATTCTAGGGGGGATATACTATTTGTCAGCATGGGAGAACATGGTTAACAAAACACATTGTTTTGTCAAAGATGGTCTTCACCTGTCCCCCACTAAGCTTCCGAATATTGGCTAAACTTTATTTTCCCCCACAGAGCCTTTTCTAAACAATGCCAAATTGACAAAACCTTCCAACATAGCAAATAAAACCCGAAGAAACCATAAGGTATTACTGCTCAATTTTGGGAGCTTAAACAAGAACCTCCACACCCTTCAAGCTCTCCTCACTCTGGAGAATATAGATATCTGTGCTTTTAAAGAGACTTGGTTTAAAGCTGCAGAAAATACTCTGGCAGTGCATGGTTTCAGTGCTGTCCATGCATTAAGACCATCAACTAGACAGGCAGGGACTAAAGGTGGAGGAGTTGTGACCTACAGCCACAAGTATACCTAGGTTGGTTAAACAGGATGATGCCCTGGAGTTTACCCACATACTAATCATCTTAGAAACCTGGCCTTTGACCAACTCATGGTAAAGGTAGGAAGAAAATCATTCTATGTTGCCAAGCTTACAAGTAATGGCGTGGCATCCAGTTTCCAAGAAACCTATAGTGTCACTTTATTTGGCCCTCATGAGACCCATTATTGGGTATAATGGCCCCGTCAGCATGTACCTGACATATGCAACAACTGGAACACCAGCAAAGGTTTCTTACCAAAAGAATCCATGCCATAAACACACTTTCCTATGCAGATCACCTTAAATCCATATCTCTATATTCTGTCTCCTACAGACTACTAAAGACGTGATATATGCCTGGCCTATAACACATCCTTGTTCCAGCTGTGATGGCCCTTTTGTGCATGTGCAAAATGAACAGCATCAGAACTGCTAGACCTAAGGATTTAATTTTTGCATATGACATAAATAGGATATGTTGGTGAGACAGATCTGCATCTCAAAGGATCCCCATTCTCTGGAATATTATTCCCATCCATGTGAAGCATACCTTTCAACCTCTTAGTGTAATAAATCTGGTCAAAGCCAGACAAAATGGGGGGACAAAGGCCGAAAAATAGGAAAAGATGTTAAATATTGCTCTTATAAGCTTAGAAAGTTGCTAGAGTAATAGGATGTCTGTTAATATAAATTTTCTGAAGGATTTGAAGTCTAAAATGCAAATGTATGCCATTGTTTAGTGACTTCAATCCTCAGATCATCCCAGTGATTTTCTAAAAAACAACAAATTTTATGAGCAACAGACCAAAAATGTGAGGTAAAAATCTGGACATTCTGCAAAAATCTGGACAGTTGAGAGGTATGATTGTGAAGCAGAGCCCCTCCCTAACCCCATTCAAGTATAACCTTGACCAATTAACGGAAAATCAGAAAGCTGAATAAAAGCATAAGTATGGACTGAGAATTTTGTAGCAATGAAATGACTGCAAGTCACACCTTTGAACATACATTACTATAGGGCTTCCTTTGCCTTCTCTAGACAGAAACAAAGGGAAAGACAGAACAACAGAAAAGGACAGAGGGAGTTGCTAGACCAGAAACAGATAAATTACATTATGCTGCAGAAAACAACAAAGTTCTTAGTAAGGCTGAATGTTCTCCAAATATACCATCACCTTTAATAGAATGTGGGCTGTAGTTAAGAGGGGAAGAACCAGAAGAAAAGATGACCCAGACTGCTACTAGTGCTATAACACTAGTTCATGATATTCCTTTCTAAGGCTGCTTGAGTAAAAGGTACACCATAGTTTCCCTCAGACAAAGAACGGTGCTATCATTGTCCAATATGTAGACAGTGTTAGACAGCATGGATAACTGCAGACATAGTCATAGCTTCTCTACTACTCCTTCTCATATCCAAAGAGAATTGTTAGACCTCATTCTTGGACACTATGATGTCACACATTAACCATAAGCACCCTGGCAAAACACTCGTTGCTCTGTGTTACACATCAACTATGTCAGAAGATGCAGCTTGTCTCCATAAAGCACAAAAAGGTGAACGATACATTATAAGGGACTTTGAGGGACAATAAGAAGGTTTGGTCTTCACAGTCTTGAAGAAAGGGGTGAAAGGAGGAGAATATGACAGAAACATTTAAGAACTTCACTGGAATCTACAAAATCCATAGGGGTATATTCATTAAAAAATAAAAATATACATTAAAGCAAAATGTTATGTGAATATATAATGACGACCCATCCAAAATGGTGTCAGTTGGCAGCCAGAGGATGATACTATCAGTCTTATGCACTATTTTGTCTCTTCTCTCTGAGTAATCTGAATGTTTCACACCAGATGACTTCTACATTACTTGATTCATATATGCCTTTGATTTTTCTGTGGAAAGACATTTTCTGGCAGTTACACTGTACTTTATTTTACACCTGGCTATTTTGGTACAATGAAAAATCTTCTGCTACTTTTTTTGCACTGGTGCCATTTAGGCTTGCTTGTATACAGCCTTTTTCTTCTAGTGATGTTTGCCACATTATGGGATTTCTGGGTCCCGCTGATACCTCCTGGCTCTGTGGTGATTTGTTGCTCAGGTACTTTAGTAGTGCAATATCATACTGCATTTGGAGTCTTGATGGGAATTCTAGTTTGTTTTTGTCTGAGCTGCTCATGCAGTATACATTTGGATGGCACGTAAATGTGTTCTACATATGTATTATTTTGCACTAATTTTCACAGAATGCAGTTCTGTAGTACTTCAAATTTTGAAGCTTACTGTTTATTCATTGATTACTGCATTTTAAATTATTTATCCATAAGCATTAGTGCTGGGAGGAGCACTGCTGTCTCAAAGCAAGAGGTTCCCTGGTTCAGTTCTTATCTGGAAGTATCTCCTGCATGGAGTATACATGTCCTCCCTGTGTTTGATTGAGTTTTTTCCATGTACTCTGGTTTCTTCCTTCATTCCAGAGACCTGTAGTAGGTAGACCGGTAACACTAAATTGTCCACAGGTGTGTGTGTATGTGTTGGAATTAAGGTCTTGTAATCAACTACCATTCCCTACTTGCCAATGAAACTGTGTGGAGGGCAGCAGTTGTTCACCAATTTGCTGCAGGTGCAACTGGACAGCACCGAACAGCTGGATAAGCACTAGTGCTGAAGATGAATAAATAAAGAAAAGAAAGGGTAATGCTTAAATTGAACAGCCACCTCAATCATATAACAGCATCAAGAATAGACAAAGCTCATGAAAACATGGGAAAGACAAACATCAATCTTAATGCTAGGCAGGAGAAAAAAATACAGAAATTGTTGATTACGTAGTAGCTGCAGTTTATCCTGAAATTAAGGAAATGGACAGATTTGTCTGGTCCAGTGGTCCAGATACAACATCAAAATATATGTGTACAGTGTACTGAGCACACAGTTGCTCCTGCAAATCACACTGCTAAGGGAACTTCCACAGCTGAATTTTATTCAAGTTTCTAAAGTGGCAAAAAAAAAGGTACCGTCAGTTAAAACTAATGTAAGACATCACCCAAGAATCAAATGAAACTGCCAAAACATATTTAGAGGTGCAGTCACTTTTCCATCACTTTTGCATTAGGGTCATTTCTTCCACAGTGTTGAAACTGCCCCACACCATCACCTCACAGTCCTTTATACTTTTTACCTGAATCTAATTTAACAGAGCAAAACTTTCCTGGTGAAGGCAATTCTCTCAGCCACAATCATCAGCTGAGACTTTTTGAACCTGCAAAAAATCAATACTGAACAGTAACTAGCCTCCAGTTAGTGGAACATATTGTTAGAACAGCAGCCTCCTGGTAGACTTAGCATATCTCATGTAAATGATAAAATGAAATGCTGTGACTCACCCCAAAATGAAATGATGTGACTCACCCCAAGCAGTCAAAGTAACAAGAACTTCTCTTTCTTTCCCTACCCATTCTACCTTAAATTATTTTTTGGTGGAAAACTATCGGGGGGCAGCATTGCACTGAATTACGTACCTCCCCCCACACACTTTATTGGTCTCCAGCTAGTAAATCTGTTGTGGCTCCATTTTTAAAATCACTTTTCCACTCCCTAACCTAAGTGACTATAACTCCTTCCAGATGCCTCACTCTACAGTGAGGATTAAACTTTTGTATAATTTCTTAATAGAACAATTTTATTATTATATTCTGGATCAGCCTTTGCCCTCTGAACATATTTACCTAAAAACTGGATAAAAACAGACAGCTTTATTTGGTAGGAAACCATCAGTCATCTGCTGAGGAATACAGTTCTGTTCAGCCTTGCTTTGTCAAGTTCATTCTCCTCCCTCACCCTACCTCTGAGTTCCATGCACACTCAGCTTTACTATATTTATAAATGGCCACTCTCCCTTTTACCCACTGACCATTCACAGTCCCATTAAATAACATTCCTGTTACATTCTTTACCTCTTCCTTCAACATCACTTCCTCCCAACTCTACTCAGTAATTATTTAATCCTTTTCTTCTCTGCCTATTCTTGGTCGCTCCCCCCCCCCCCCTTCCACCTGCAGTTTAACTCTACTCAAATTAATTTAATCTCAGCCTCTATTCCAAATAAAATAATAGTCCTAGCCCTTGTATTACTCCTTCTTCTCATCCATACTCTGTGTGTCATCCCCACACAAGGCCATTAATTGAGGAGCCTGAACCCTCGTCACCACTGACACTGAAGAGGGATATTCACTTGGAGTACAAATGGATACACTCAGTATTTCCAGATGCAGACCTCTCTGCATCAAGCACAATTTCCCTTAAGAACACACATGGAGTACACACAGCTTGGGGTCTGGGTTTCTATAGCTGTCTCTCTCCCCTGGTCCTCAGTAAGACTCCCCACTGGTACAACTGTGGAGATAAGTCCTCAGCCAAGTGCCCAAGTTAAGTCCTCCACCATTCTCTCTGTAAAACCAGTGCTTCATGTCCCTGCTCCAAGTAGCCAACACATGCAGACTTTGAGATTTGATTTGCACGCACACACACACACACACACACACACACACACACACACACACACCTGGGAAAGGCTGGCATAGGTTCACTAGCCATGCCCCCTTCTGCCCAGACTATAAAAGTTATGTATCACTGTCAATAAGCACTACAAAGCTAGCTACCTAAGGCTCTTGCAAGGGTACCCAATTATACTGAGTGAAATTAATATTAATGCAAATGGTAATGTTGACCAAACAGCCAGTCTCTCAGAGTGGAAAGAGTTATCACCAAATAAATATGTGCAAATACTCTCAAACCTTAAATATTTTCTAAAAAATCCAGCCACAATGAAAAGTTTAAATATATTTAATAATAAATAATAAAAGAACAAGAAAGTACTAAATATCTATTTACAGTAAATACCAGAGTTTCAGCCACAGGGAATATTAAAAATAACACTGCTGGAAAGTTTCATACAGTTATAGAAAAACAGTAGTTCTAAACCCACTATATTTCCCTGACTAATCTAAAAGAATTACTGTTCCCTTGTTAAGTTACTTACTACCACAAGGCAATATAATGTGGGTGAGTGGTCCGTGTAGTCAGATCCAAGATAGAAGCAAACTCCTACTAATATCCAAATATTATTTTTAGCTTACAGAACAATATCACACACTTCTGGTCATCCGACTCTGTCTCCCACTCCACCAGAAACAGACAGAACTCCAGCACCTTTGCCCTACCACACACACAGACAGAGCCCCGCTCAGACCTCCTGGAAGTCACAAAACCATTTCACTCTTCCCCCAGGAGCTACTAAACACTCCCAGCAGAGACACTGTATCTCTAGCTCCATTCAAAACTGTGGGACAACATCTCCATGGCCCAACCCATAAAGCAATTGAATCTGAAGAACACCCCCACAAAGTCAGGTGGATCAAGACCAACCTCCTCACTTCTAGCACATGCTGCCACAATGCACACATTCAGTTCAGCCACAACAAGACAAGCACACCTCATTTACTTCCAGAAGGGTGCACCATTGACACAACCCAACAAAAGCAAATCTCACAAATACAGCCCCAGCACATGCATCTGCACAAATACGTCTGACACACAAACAACACACAATCACTCCAGCTAGCTGTGCTGGCACATGCCACAAATCCACCATCCTATTTCTCCTGGCATAGCTGGCAGTACCTCCTACTGTCACACTCTTTTCATAAACTACATCACTCATTATAATTTCCCCTTACACACTAAGTCTAAAACTAATTATATCTCTTTTCTCATCCAACCTTACTCTATCATTCCACACCTGTATCTTACTAGTTTCCTATCCTTCATCTCCTAACATCTATCTTCCTCCATATTCCCAACATTTGAAGTTATTCCACTGTAAGCAAACTACTAAATTACACACATCATTCAAATGCATTTTTCCTTTAACTTTCAATTCACTTGTACTAGGTAGACATCCATCCAATCTCAGGGCCCCTCATCTTCCCAACAATCAACACCTCGCACAAATATTCAACCAACATAAATACTCTAAAACTCTTTTCATCTAAATTTCCACAGCATATGTAATAAAATACTCCGCTTATTTTCCTAGATTGAATCAAACAATTCTGATATTCTAGCCATAACTGAGACATGGTTAAAATCCACTACAGCTTCTAAAGAGATTTTGTCATTTCGTCACCTGGTTGCAGCTTACTGTGCCTTGACCATGCAATCAAAAGTGACCGCACTATCTACGAAAATAACTTCCATCACTCTCTATACATTAAACCACATACATATTTCTTAAAAGCTGAAATCATAAACTCTATCCTAACATCATCTCTCTGCTGAAAGTTAACAATGCCAAGTCTATTTGCATAACAGTACTCCACAACCTATTCTTTAGTGACTCAAAGTGTAACATATTGGAAGAAATTCCCTTCTGGTTATCCTTCAATATATCACTTGTAGCTATCATCCTAAGCAATATAAACATAAGTTGGTCTTCCATAGCACTCACAAATCAACCTCCCTGGATAAACCTTTTCAACTTCCCTAAATTAATCAACTCCACTACAAGACAAGACACACTAAACCCACAGGTTCATCATCCATACTGGATTGTATCCTAACTAATAACCCAAACAACATCAGTCATGCAAGTATTCTACCAGATGCCTTAAGTAACCACAATCTAATATTTGCTCTATACTCTCTACCCAAACACAGCAAGTCAGGAGTCTACAAGGCTGTCAGGAATCTTTCTAACTTCAACATGGATTCATTGCTTGCATTCCTCCTATCACTAGATGAAGATATCCACCACTTTAACAATACTATTTTTAATTATCCTAAATTCTCATACTCTACTTAGGCAGAAAAAAGTAAAATCTACCCCGACCTCCAGGTTTACTCTATCCACCAAGAAACGTATGTACCTATGAGGTAAAGCATAGAACATCTAGCAAAAGGATAAGGCCACAACTAGCTACCAGCATTATTATCACCTTCATAATAAAGCCAAAGGCCAAATAAATTCAGACAAAATAAATATTTCCACTACCAACTAAATTACCACACCAAATCTCAAACGGCTCTGGTCTACCATTTTTAAATTTTAAACCCAGTGTAACTTTTTCCTTGTTCAGTGCAACTTGTTCCTTCAACACACACCTATTATCAATTTATTTTGATCCAAGGGTAAATGTATTACCACCTCCATGTCAACAACTGTTAAAGATAAAAGCTAAACTGAATATGCTGGAAAGAATGGCTTGCTATGTTGCCAGTAAATGATAGTCGCGCCTCACTTACAGCAAATAAGCAAATATTTACACCAAAGTTGATATCTTATATATATATATTTTCCTGACTAATCTAAAAAGTTACTATTCCATGGTTCACTTACTAGAGCAAGGCAAGATGAACTAAGTGAGGGATCCTTCTATGTCAGGTCCCAAGAAACAGACTCCTTAGTCTGACTGAGAGACTTATCAATATAATATCTAAATATTACTTCTAGGATAGCTTACAGGATGACATCATATCTGGTCATCTGACTTCTGGTTCCCACACTATCCCCTTTGGCTAGAAGGTGCCAGGATTTAGCACCTATGTGTCACCATACACACAGAGAGAGCTTTGCTCAAATCTGCTGCAGCTCCTGGAAGTCATAAAACAATCTCAAACCTCTACCCTTCCAAAGTAGCAATTAGCTCACCCCAAAGACAATACAGAAAACTTCCTAGTACAGACTCTTTGTCCCTAGCTGCAATCAGAACTGTAAGATAACATTCTTATGGCCTAATTTAATTTCAGCTATTTTCCAAAGTTAGCTGGGATGAAGATTAACCTCTTCCTTCCAGTATCCTCTGTTACAATATATACATTTCAGCAGTTACAATAATGAATGTACATTTCTTTGCCTTCCAGCAGGGCACAATGTTGATATATTTTTAACACAAGCAACTTTACAAATACATTTTCAACACAAACATCTGTGCAAATCAGTTTGATATTCAAACAACATATAATTCTTTACTAAGGTCCATCTAGCTGTGCTGGCATATGTTACATATCCACTACCCTACTTCTCCTGGCATAGCTGGCAGTACCTCCTATCGTGTAATGCAAGGGCCAAAATGAGATGGCTTTGTAATGGCTGCTTATGAAAAGTATGCCTTACAATGTGGATGTCCTGCATATTTTGTTTCTGAAAACAATTTTTGTTGCTAATAACTTTTAAACATAGAAGGATTATGATTGGGTCACTGATTATAACCAGCTTATTTTGTGTTTGAGACATGGATGCCACGAAATTCACTTTGAGAGTGAAGCTTAAGAGGCGAATCTTGGCATCTGTGTTGAGAACACATAGTAAAGGGTTATAATCTGAGATCTGATCACAGTATTGTGTAGTGCACGGAGCTTTATCTGCTCCATGTACTACTAGTTACATACAAGAAAGAAAGAAAAAAAAAGTGTTTTGCCAGTTTTCAAAGATGTAAAGTACTTAAAGAGCACTGTTAAAAAGACAGGGACACATTATCGACAGAAGGTGTCTTATAGAACATTAGGGCACACTACTGACATAGACAGCAGGCAGAAATAAATCTTTTTTTTATTCTACCCTCTGACTTGCTGACTATTACTGGCATATTTGACTGCCTAGTGAGATATCTAATCTTAACAACTGAAGCAAGGGGTGCTTAACAATTTTTAAGATGGGGTCTTATGCTACTGACATGTTTTACTGGTTTGTCTTTTCTTGAATATCGGAGTGTAAACATGCCGCTCCATGCACTACAGATGTTGGTTTATTAAATGGCATGTCCAAATGAACACACAACAAATTAACAATAAGAACAACTGAAAAATATAGGGTGAGTATATGTAAACTCTAATGCTTGTAGTAATTTTCAAATAACTTTTAGTCTTCTGATAATTTATAATGACAGTTGGATCAAGACAGCTATTAAAATAGAAAAACACAGTTACTATAAAAACAACTTTGCAGAAAGGCAGTCATATTCTTCATTTAATACTTTATACACTGACTAACATTGAGAAGCATAATAAAATTAGCCCATTAACATTTGATATTATCAAGTTAATACTAGTAACAGGAATTATAACAGTAATACCATTTGTTATTCATAGAAATGGAAGAGTCTGTGTACATTCAAATCTCCATGATTTGTAAATCCTGATAATGCGTTTGAAGAGCACCATTCTGTATAATCCGTCTCCCTACTTTTTAGACTGAATGCGCAACAAGGGCTCTACAAAAATTCATGATGCATAATTAAAGATGTGGTTGGAGGAGAGCTCCAAAAATGCCTTCATTTGATTCAAACTGATTTATAACTATATCGCCTATGATGCTTTAAGATAATTATATAATGCAATATACTGCTTTGCTGTTTGCTAATACTGTCCAATATGTATTCGCTTTTACTATCTTTTATGTATTATATCTACGCCGGTGTTAACTGTGTGGTATAATAACAGTGTACATTTTCATCCAGCATCTCCCCAGAAAAATGGGGTCTGCCCAGTGGGGGTAACCTAAGCAGGAATAAATGCATACATAATCATATTAATGAACAAAATAATAAATAATTAAACACCACCAAATAAGCGATAGCTAGGAATGTGAAAACAATTTATAAGTCAGATAGATCAGTGTTTTTTTAGAACTTTCATTTAAGGAAAGACCTAAAGGAATAAGGCTCATTTATGACCACTTTCAAAGTCCTGAACTGCCCTGTAATAGTGTAACTTTGTAACAAGATGTTGTGGTAACTCTTATCAATAGATTTGTCACTGAATGAATAATTCTGTTTACCTTCACAAAGGACAGTACCTTGTTGTTCTCACACCACAGTCACTGCCTCCTAACTAATGGAACATAAACATGATGGCTTACAAGTATGGACAGCATAAGCCTCACGTGTACAATATGTTGTAAAAGTACCATGATCAAAATTAAAAGAAAAAGCAGGAGGGTAAATTACACACGGTGCCTACTTCTTTTTATAAAACTGCTTCCTAAACAGTTTTTAATACATGATGTTAATTTCCGACTCTGTGCTCAGCTGGGTCCTGTCTTCAACTGTGTTTCCTTCTAATTACTGCTGCTTTCTGTTTTTTTTTTTTTTTCATGTGCACAGATACACTAATAGAAACCCCCAAGCTGCAAATGCATTCAGCATCTTCACGTGGGAAATTCATTACAGCTGTCAAATTAGTAAGTTTTTGTGAAATGTTATTAAAATGCTGCAGTCTTCTTAAATGGGTGCTTTCAGGTAGCATATGCTATGCTTTCTATCATTTTGGATTAAAATAAAACTTAATCAGTTTTTGTTTCTTTAATCATGTAAAGAAGCTTAACCCAGTATTCTTTTCATAAATACAAACCAGACAGATCTGATTACGCAGTGTATGTTATTTGTCTAGCATTTCTACCACACACAATGAGGCATTTTGACATAATCATACAAGTTGTGATTAAAATGCTGAATTTTATTGGTTCTACCATCTCTCTGAGTACGTTAACATAAGCTATGCTTCATAAAGTTAGCATAAAATGGAATTCTTACCACTTGTCAGTCTAACTCTGTTTATTATTGGTCTATAAAAAGCCTGATTATCAGTGATCAAAGCTACCAAACCTATAACAATATCCACTCACATCTCTGAAATTACACTTTATGGTCTTGAGCACCTTTTCACAAATTATCAGTCGTGTTGTTAGTTCTAGTCATTGCAGTCTGTTAGAACATTATATTAGAAAGCATACCTTGTCAAATGATTTATCTTTTGTTAACTGGGTTGAAGCACATTTGCGGCCCAGCAGCACTGTCTGTTAAATGACTTGCTCACAGTTACACAGCAAGCAGATGGAGACTGACAAAATCAAAACCAACACTACAGGATGAAAATAGGTAACATATTGTAAACCTGACCCTCTGTAGTGAAGTGTCAAAGGCAGACGCACATTTGTTAAAACACAAAAATTCTTGTTTCCAGAGCATGGAAGACAGCCTACATTTATCTAAAAAGACACTGGCTGCAGTATGTGACTGAGGAGGCCTGCTCCAGGTGACCATTCCAGGAGATGATGAAAGTCAGTTAAGTCCCTGTTTTTCAAATATACAGTATATTATATTTCACTGACTGCTTGCTATTTGCATACATTACTTAAAACAATGTTTATCTTGGTTTGACCTAAAACCTCAGAAATTGGTGCCAAAGCCTAGAACATTCTTATTTTTTAATATCTTATTTGAACACATAAGTCAGCTGGATTACTAAGGCCACATTTCATCCACAACCTATTTAGAAAGCAAAATGATATACAGCATAGGAAAATACAATTCAGTAACACAGGGTATGACTTTACTTGTTGTCACACTTACATGACCAGCGTAACACCAATGGCTAACAAAACTGCTGTCACACTAGGCCAAGTGGGCAACTGCATATGTATGGCATTAGTGCAGATACTATATAACATTGCCCTGGCATTCACAAGTACCTTCATCTCGGAGTTCTTTTGATTTCATCTGTAAACACACTGAAGGTTTAAGTATTTCATTTCCATTGAAAAGGGATTCTAGAACAGAGGTCCTTAAAAGGAGAGTGCCATGAAAAAGGCATCATTTAATATTCTTGAATATCAAGGATGGTTGGTGCTGAAACACTGGATACAAAATGTATATTCTTACTATAATAATGGAGCTGTAAAAGTAGGACCATTGTCACTAACTCTTATGATTTTAGGCTACAAGCATTAGGACCATTTGGCAAACTAAACATCCCCATGCTCATGAGCCCCTCCTCCTTTTCCATAACGCATCGCCACAGCCCCCTCTTCAGATCTTAGGGTAGCTCTGCTAAGGAAAAAAATATATGACACGAGACCTTTTTAAATAAAACTGGGGAATGTGGGTTGAGTCTTTAATAATCACAGACCAACTCTCATCAAACAAGAAAGTTACTTACTTTACCCTAATACAAGATCTGGAAGAGCTTGTCTAGCTTTTGGTAACACGTAAGATAATGTCCCAAGCTCTCCCTACTGTGGATTCCAACAAAACATCAATAATAGAAGCGCCAAATAAAGATGTGGTTCTGGAAATTAGATCCAACTTATAATACTTTATAAGTGTGCTTAGAGAAGAATACATAGTTTCTGCACAAATGTCACAAACAGCTGAATTTCTGTAAAAGATATATAGGTAATTAAGGCTCTAGTAGAAAGAATCTTAGTGACTTGCAGCAGTGGATTACCATAGCAAATGTTTGTTTAGATACTTTGTGGTACAAAGAATGGAACAAAAAAGAAACAATATAATCTCAGCTGATAAGGAAGATGATACAATGACAAGCACTCACTGGGGTTAAAATAATATGACAAGAATGCCAATATATGTACTGATTTAAATTTGGTTTAGTTGTAACTGTAAGCATAAAGTAGCCTTTGTGAAAAACAGATAAGGTGATTCAACAAGTGGGGCAGAAAGTTCAGAAATTCTTCTGGCTGAAGTAATGGCTACCGAGAAAAGTGTCTTTCACTTTAGGAACTCTAGTTCTGTTGTATTAGTTGGTTCAAAAGGAGCCCGAGCCATTTTTTCTAGGACAAAATACAAGTCCCATGTAGGTACTGGCTCTCACAGGTAAGGCTTCAACAAAAAAGTGCCTCTGGGAAAGGCCTTGCTTTTAACAATGTTAAAGAAATGGAATCTTGGCCTTGGTGAAAGTTACAGATGGCAGTCAAATTCACTTTAACAGAACAGTAAATTAAACCACTGTCAAAAATATCTATAAAGTATTCCAACACACCCAGGACAGAAGTAGAGAAAGCAACTAAGCCCTTGGGGATTGCTCACACCAAAAATAAATAAAAAATAAAAAAATGGTGTTATTTAATTAATTTAATATCTTTTTGTCCCTCACTATATTTTCTTCTCATGCTAGGTGTTTGGGAAGAAGAGTGTATACTGCCTATTCTATCAGAAAATGATGAACGACTAGTAACTAGTGAAAATGGAGAAGCCAAATGGTGTGGTGCAGTTCATAAACATGTGGATGAGGCCTGCCTAATGGATGGATCAGAAGTGCTCTCATGGGACTAAAGAATAACAGCTATTCTAAAGATGAGGCAGAAGAAGATGGATTAGATTTTCTATGGCCTGTAAGGAGTTTTCTAAATGAATTTCCCACTAAAAAATGTTGCCTTCTGGGCAAAACTCAAAATCACAGGAAATGGATGCCAATTGTAGACAAGCCCAGATGGCCTTTTGTAGGCTACGTCATCCCTTGGGGTTTCCCAGGTGATGTAATGAGGAAGAAAAAGTCCCTGCACTTACCAATGGCTGTGGTGGCAAACTGGTAAAAGCAAAGTTTGCCAATTTTTTTAGAAAATTTTCCTTGCTACTTAATTGTTGATGGCCCACTCATGGGGGCAGCAGCAGGTCTGTGCTCAACTTGTCTACCAAGTAACCGGGCTCCCCAGGGATAGAGATGGCAACATGCAAATGGTTGCTGGAAAGCACTCATTCACATGGTATCATGGCTTCCCAATATGTGTATGGGGGGGTAGGACTGGGGTTCCACGTTGCTCACTGATGCACTATACAACCATCTTCATGTCATTCTCTGTGCTCAGACCTCCAAATGGGAGGAAGTCCTGGAATATTTGTAGGTCAGTAGTATTTCATCAGATAGCCCTCTCTGAAGTTCAGCCTTGATGTCATTCTCTGTGGTCAGACCTCCACTTGGGAGTCCTGGAATGTTTGTAGGTCTCTATGAATTTCATCCTTGCAGGACATGTAAATGCATTCTTAAAGAAAGACTGAATGATGAATACATGAGCTTCCCTAGGTAGTCCATCACCATGGTCAGTGGAATACTGGCTCTGAGATGTAAAAGGCTAAAACTCCATTCTTTGAGAGGGCACAGGACACAGACAACTTTCATGGGGACTAAGGTTATCATTTCCTATCATTTCAGGATCTCCTATACAGCACAGCTGGTGACTTTTAAAATCCAACAGTGATGGGACTAGCCAAGATGATTGTTAGTTAGACCTGTAAGTCTTCTATAATATCTACTGTGGGAATAGCACAAGGTCAGTGGGTCATTTCCCCATCTGATGCTACTCTTGGCACATAGCATTTCTAGTCTCCTTTCCTAGGAGGACAGTCTGAAGAAGAAGAAGGAGGAGACTTTATTTTAGAACCTACATGCCCTGAGCAAGAGCTGTAGAAGAGGCTTGGCTCTTCTACCCTGGGTGGCAGTCTGCAGAGCCTGAAATTCAAAAGCAGACTTAATTATCCCAGATTCTGTAGTGTAGAGGGAACTGTGCCCCAGATGTCCTGTGGTCATTTAGCAACAGGACCACTGGATGAAACAGGTGGTAGAGGATGGAAGTGAGTGGTTGAGCACAGGTTCACCCCTCCTGGGGGGGGGGTAACCTTGCTTGCTGCAACTGAAGCATGAAGAGCCTGGTGAACCCCATTGAAGTGGTTTGCTGCTTGGTCATGAGGTTGTGTATATGATGAAGCACATATGCACCTCCCAATACTAGCTATACTGGAGATTGGAAGGCTGTTGCAGGGATGGGCTAAGGCATAATGGAAAAACACTGCCAGTGTACTAGAGTCCTTGATCTCCTCACCATCCCTGGATATGGGCTGAGTAGAGTGAGCAGTACAAGTTGTGCCTTTGACACTGTAGCCATACTATTCAATCTCAACATCTCTGAGCTGGTGTGAATAATGTTGGAACCAATGAAAAAAGCCTGAGTGTCCTCTGTTGTGGAGAATGGATGGAGGCTCACTGTCAGATCCCTACTGAAAATATGGAAGGAGAAGAGGCACTGCAATGTTCTTTTAAACTTGAAAGAAGGCCTCTGCAAACATTCCCTAGTGGAAGTAAAAAAAAATCACTGTGTGAGGCCTTGTCTCAGCATCAAATGGCATGGCACTGTAGGGCTTGGAATCCAAGACAATGACAATCTGTTTATCAGATGTCAAATCGGTCATAAAAGAAAAAGCCAGAGATCTACAATGTACCATGACAGGAAATACAGACTTCTTGATAACCTTTAAAGAAGCCTTCCTTTCTGCAGGCTAAATGCTTTCCATATCCACCTAGGATACCAGCTTCAATGTCTTACTCTTTATTTTAACACTTCCAATAGCTGTGTCTTCAGGCAGATTTAAGACTAAGGCTTCAAACAGTCTTAAAATTGAGGAAGAAGTACTGGGTTCAACAGAATCGTTTGACTTGCACAGCTGTGCTCACAAAGACTTCTTTTACAGATGAAGTTATAATTATTGGTATTTTTCCCTAAAATGGAGTGTGGAAGAAGAAAATTCTGTACAAAGTGAACATTTGGAAGTACTGCTATTCTCCCCAAACAAACTACACACTGTGTGTATTAGTCCAGTGGATGGATTTTATCT
The DNA here is from genome assembly GCF_019279795.1 of Protopterus annectens. NCBI lineage: Eukaryota > Metazoa > Chordata > Ceratodontiformes > Protopteridae > Protopterus > Protopterus annectens. Next base: position 23,484,545 of record NC_056731.1, read on the forward strand.
CCACAGGTGCACTTATGAAGCCCACATTCCATGTTTAAACAAGGGGAACTACCCAGGAAAATAAGCTAAGCAAAACGTTTAGCTAGTTGAACAAATTCCTCTGAAGAAGAGATTTGAAATATAAATATTAGGAACTTCAGAAAACTGCTAAGAAAAAGAAGCAAACACACACACATAATTAGATTTTTTAAACAGTTTAACTTTTGACAACTGCTGTGAAAGTGAAGCAGAAACACAAACACTCACACTATTTTAGAAAACACTAACTGTTGTAATGGAAGATGATTACAAAAATCAATGTGCAGGCACCCACAACGAGAGAGAGGCTAAATATAGTGTAACATCAAGCACAGAACACAAGCCAAAAATGACAAAGCCATTAAAAAGAGCCTACAACCTAGAAAATAAATGACAATTTCTATGAAATTTTTTTTTGTGAAAATCAGAAATTGAAGACTAAAATGCTAAATGGCAAATTAATGTATAAGAAAAAAAAATGAAGAAGTGAACAATTTATTCAGTCCTTTTTTTAGTAACCAAAACTTGAAAAGCAGCTTGGGGAATTTAAAATATTCATCCAAGCTCGCTGTGCAGCAGCAATGATCTGGATGTGGACAATAGTTGGAACATAGGAAATAATCAGAAATCTAAGAAAGTACGATGTGCTTAGTGGCCCAATAAAACCTAGCTACAGCCACAGTGCTATCAGGTGCCAGTGACTACCTTAGTCTTAACAAATGTTGGTATTCAACTCAAGTGCTTCATTTCAGAATTCTGTGCAGTGACTGGCATTGCTCTAGGTCTACCACCTTCTGCCTTAAGTACAGATGCACAGGATTAGCTTCCTGTTTAAATGGGAACTGTCTTGCATCTGCTATCAATATACAGATTTGTTGAAATGTTGGGGTAATGTAATAAGACAACTCATTTTATTTTGGGATACTCAAAGCCAAATTTGACTGATGTTTCTACTAAGATGGGTACGGCATATTCCAAGATGTGCATAAGTATACCTTTGGTTAGTGACTCCCTAATTTATTCTGTCAGAAGGCTGGCAATACTACAGCAATTTGTCATCAGTGTCTAGTTTTTAATTACTGATTTCTGCTATCCATCCATCCACAACTCCTTTTTTCCTATTTTTACACATGGGGTAGGGGTGTCACTTCAATAATTACAATCACCTAGAGCCAAGGTTCACATAGTAAGGTGGCTAGTCCTGCCACAGTTGTTCTTGAATACCACATACTTATATGCACACTCACACATGTGGCCAATTTAGAGTGTCCCATCCTCCCAGGCTGAGATTGATCGATCAGTCTATCTATATATCTATCTATTGGTTTCCTCTAACAACACCAGTAGTTAAAGCAATAATTAAAGCCAAATACCTCTTGTTTGTATTGAGGCATCATTCTTGGTGATAGTTGGATACTGCTCAATACTACATGCATCTCAAGTCATTCACTCCCATTGGCACAATGATCAGGTCATATGTGCCCCTGGGGTGAAAAGGCTTTAGTGGTATTACATATCTGGGGAGAAATTTGTTCTGGGTCTAACCAGTCTCTTGGGTATTTGTAGTTCTTTACGTCTTCCACCTGCACGTCTTCTGGACCTGTGACTCCCCACTTTTCCTTTAACCTGACAAGATTTTTCTGACTTTTAAGTATCAGAATTTCTGTTAGGGGTTACTGCTTCATAATCACTGTGAGAAACCAGAAAATGTTATCTGCATAGCTCATAACTTGCAGTTTTCAAAGTCTGACAGTCACTTTTTTCGGGAAAAGGAAAGCACCAACACTGTGCCTTAAACAACTGATTTGTTTGCCATCTATCACAAGGATTGGATTTGTTTGATTAACACCATAAAGAAAATGATCCCTAAGTAAGAGGTGAGCTGAATTCATTTTGTGTCACAGATTAAAATTTAGGAAAACAGTTTAAAGGCAGGCATCATTAACTGTCAATTTTTCAAAGAGGATTAAGGCTATGACCTGCTATCACGATTCATCCTGAAGTCATGAGTGTGACTCCTTCCATTTCCACATGCTGTGAGACAATGAAAAAGTCAATCAACCAGAAAGTTCATAGGTTCACAGGTATTTACTAGGCTAATGGCTACAAGTGCTTTTTTAAACTTAGCCATGCATCCCAAATCTCTGACAGGTTCTGGTACCCTTGGTAAGTGTAAACAGGGGCTTGGGAGATGAAACACAATCAGTGGCCTGGGAGATGAACCATTTACAGGCTGCCTGTGTCCACTAGAGACATAGGTGCCAAACCAGGGATGAATTTCCTGTTCCCCATCCAATTGTCCAAGTTACACTTCTGTTAGGTTAGGGAGGAACTCTGCTTCATGGATGGGGAGCCTGCTCTAGAGAAGGGGTAGTCTCTGGGATAAATACCTGTTTCTGCAGTAGGTCCCATTTATATCACAGGCAAGGTTTAAGTCTTTAGAAGAGGTAATTCTAGTGCTGTTTATTTTGTGGATATGCAAGAGATACATCAGAGTGCAGTCTGACATTGTCTTTTATGCAAGACACAGATCTTCCCTCAACAGCCTGTAATAGACAGAATACAGGGATTGGGCCTTGAGGTGGTCTGCAGAGGACATGTTACTTTGCCCTGTATTCTTCTAGTGAGGAACCTCTGTGAATGTTTCAGTTGTTGAATATGCCTGGTTAGGTACATACCAGTGGGGCACTATAATCAGTAAAAGACCTGATGAGTGCCGAATAAAGTAGAACAATGACTTCCTTGAATCTAGATCCCATACCTTTGTTTATAAGTTGCACAACATAGAATGATTTCTTCACTAGTGTAAACACGTGATGGTCAAAGGCTAGATTATTGTCTATGTGTGTTCCCAAGTCCTTGACTATAGTGTCCCTGGTTCACTCCTTGAAACGTGCGCTGATGTCTTAGGGGTTAGCCAGGTTCTTGGATGAACTAAATAATAAAAATAATAATTCTAATACAAAAAAATCAGCTAGCATAAGGGAATCTTCAGCCAGCTGCTCCATATTTGATAAAGCAATAATTGCCTGAATTATTAATGAAAACTGAAACTGAGGTTTTACGAGATTGAGTCTTCTAACTCGTGGCTGCTACAAGGATAAACTCTTCAAGAAATCATCCAATATGCATGTTTATTATTTACGTTTTATTGACTGGATTAATATCACTGGGAATGTCCATTTTGAGGGGGACGTGGGAACAATACAAAAACTTACATAATAAAATGCATCTTATGTTACAGTACAGGGCTTTTGACATGAAACCATTCATCCCTGCATGGAAGCTGTTAGAATACAGATCCACACCCTTCATACACACAAAAGAAAAAGCTGTATAAGCTTTCACTGTAACCTTCCTTCTCAAAGAAGTTCTGTGACTCAGTGAGATCTTTTTGATGAATGGATGTTTGCTGAATTTGTCTTTTTGCATAACTTCATATCTCTTTTTATTAACATGCAGTTTCTAACGAACAGGGATGATATAGCTCTGATATACATTATTTAACAAATCTGATTTTTATTTCTCAATCAAAAAGCACAAATTCTCTAGTTCTCAATCAAAAAGCACAAATTCTCTAGAGGACACTGGTTTACAACAAAACTAGGAATGTCCTTAACAATCAACAATATCCCAGAGAAATGGTGTAGGTCTGAACCACTTTCAGCATATGCTGCTGTCCCAGTTTTAGAAGGACCCAGAGAAGAGCTTTTATGTGATCATAATGACTGAACTCAGTCTGGGAGTTTATGCTGCCTGTCAGATTCTTACTAGGCCAAATATTCAGCAGTACAGACCCTTGACATTGCAGATTATATTTCTTATACTACATCATATACCATAGCTCACATATCAGCTTCAGTTGTGTTTCTGGAAAAAGTTAGCAAACTGCTGTGAGTATCAGTGAGGCAGTCTTTGTTTTTTTTTGCTAGGGTTCTTTATATTTGTTACTACAAAAATCAAATGATACATTACTGTGGAATAACTAAAAAATTACGGATCATTTTTTGCATTTTTATTAATAATTCAGGCAGATGTGAAGTCTGTGGTAATGCATTCAAAAAAAAAAAAGAGCACGGAAACCAGACATTAGACAATGACTTGCAGCATTCATCATCATATTCAGCACAGCCAACAACATGGGACATACAGTTAAGACTGCCAGTTATCTGGTTAGTTTAGGTAAACTCTGCAACAAGAGTACTCCAAAAGTGAACTTCATTTGTTTTTTCCTAGGTGGTGGGATGCATGTAACAGCCAGAGAAGTATACACAATCAGGAAAAGCATTTCTGACCTCTGAAATGGTTTAAACACACACACACACACACACACACACACACACACACACACACACACACACACACACACACACACACACATGGTTTAAACATACAGACACACACACACACACACACACACAAAAATACATGAAGTGCTAGGGGACATTGCACTCTGCAACAAAGTCTAGAAGATTTAGGATCTTTGCCTGGAAGTGTTTACAAAGGTATTTTTATACCCAAAGTAGACTCCAAAGAAGTTTTCCTCAGGTAGACAGCAACTGTTGGAGGTGGGATGGGGAAGAAAGAGGTAACTGGGAACATATTTTGGGGGAATGTAATGAGTTCCAAAGAAATGAGCACTCATGAAGGATAACCCGTTCTGTTTAGGTACAAACAGTTTTATTCCAAAGTAAGGCAGAAATCCACATAAATGCAAAATACTTAACATTTATTGTATTTTTACTGTATTTTTACAATGTATGGTTTTTAATATGTATTGGTCCTCAGTATGCATTGGTTTTAATGTTTATTTGATACATATGAAGATATTTATTTATGTTTTTATTTGGATATTGAATATTAAGTTTCACATGAATACTTGCTTTTAATTGGAAGATTTTAATTGGATAGGGTATATCAATGGGAAAAATGCTGAGGTATGCATACATCGGATGAAGTCGAGTACATGACAAAAACGCGGTGAAACGTTAAGTGTTTTGCGTTTATGTGGATTTCTGCCTTACTTTGGAATAAAACTGTTTGCACCTTAACAAAACGTGTTGTCCTTCACGAGTGCTCATTTCTTTGGTTTTCACGGGCTTTCATCTATGTTTTTGTGGTTTGGAATGTAATGAGTTGGCAGAATTTAAAAATTCCCTGCAGACTACTCTATCAGAAATACTGGGTGAGCAAATTGGTACAATTAAAGCAATTACTTTTTTGAGCTATGATGTAGAATCGGAATTGCCTAGACATAGTAAGGCCTTGCTGAGTTATGGTGGCTGCCAAAAATGCAATTACTAGAAAATGGAAATCAGTGTTTAAACCAATTGTACTAGAAGTAGCGAATATAGTAACAGAGATAAAACAATTGGACCTGGATATTTAGAAAAGGGTAGTAGCAAATTACATAGAAAAATGGGAATTGTGGGAACAATATATGCAGAATAACGTTTTGGATGAGGAATGAGGTTTAAAAGAAGGTAGGATTTGAATGAGCTATATAATGTCTGACTGACAATGCCTGGATAGGTTACAAGTGATGTATAATGTTTGCAACTTAAACTATGTCAATATGGTTTGTTTTCTTTGATATAAATGCATGATTGCTTATGTCATAAGTGATAATTTAATAAAGATGTCTCCTGTTTTAAAAATATATATGTGATGTATAATGTTTGTAAATGTGAACTTGTTAATATTGTTTGATGTCTTTTATATAAATGTAAGGTTACCTATGCCACAAGTGATAATTCAATAAAGGTATTTAAAAAAAACATAACATTGCACTCATGATACAAATATGGTCCAAAACAAAGTGTGTATATTTCTTTATTTAAGAGTTCTGAAGTTAATGGAAAACATATCCCTACTAGTCAAAGAACCTAAAATATTTATTTACCCTAGCAGTTGTATGTGAATGGTTTATGAAGGTGTTTTTAAAGATGAGACTTGAACTAATGAACAGTGGGAAAAATGTTTTGTGAAAGTATTCTAATGAATACCTCAGAATAAGGAAGAGGATGGGACTGTCATCTGATGACCAAATATATTGGGAAAATGTTTTATTTTTAAGGAAAGATTCTAGATGGAGACAGGGGTAGTTTTAAGGATTTCATTATGTCAGTAAGGAGGAAAATATTCTACTCCTTTGACTGGTGGAAGTTCTGTCTTAGTGAGGCAGGTGTAATGTTATTAAAGCAAGGCAAGTTATTCATAAATCTATATACTTTGCTTAGTACTGCCCAAGGACTTTTGCACATGATGGATGATCCTCTATAGTCATAAGCCAGAAGCAATTTTTTAGTGTGGACAGAAGTAAAAAGTTTGTAGGGGTTCTTCTTGCATCAAGTGTTAACAGGTGGGAAATTCTACGGCTTGTAGCTAGTAGGGTCTTTTGTCTAGCAGTTACAAAAATGAGATATGAGAAGAAAATGAATTGCTGGGTGAGACTGAAACCTATAGATTCAAAGTGTGGCACAGAATGTAAAGTAACGTCATGGAGACAGAGAGAGAGGCAGGGCAGAAAGAGAAAGAACAAGAGAGAGAACTTTTTAGGGGGGGGGGGGGTTGCATAACTATTTTGTTGTGCCAGATACTGTAGTTTCAATTTTCTTCACATTTCATATTACAGCTAAAGAACTGAACCAACAGTGGATTAACTGAGATGATTTTCAAGTTTAGAGCTAATGCAGGAGTGGAACAAATCTGCAGCACAAATGACTATATCTTCAGTCAAAAATAATGCTAGTATGTTAGACAGCAAGATTCTGAAGTATTAAAGAAAATAGTAAACAGCAAACAACCAAAATTTGATTTGATGGGTGGCCATGGTGGTGTAGTGGTTAGCATTGTTGCCTCACAGCAAGAGGTTCTCCAGTTCGATCCTTGGCTGGGGTGCCTTCTGTGTGGAGTCTGCATGTCCTCCCTGTGGTCGCATGGGTTTCCTCTGGGTGCTCCGGTTTCCTCCCACATCCCAAAGACATGGAATAGGTGGATTGGACACTCTAAATTGGCCCTAGGTGTGAGTGTGTGCATGTGTGTGCCTTCTGTGGAAGGTTGGGTGCTGGGCTGACAACTTGACACTGTAAAACTCCACTGCCAATCATGAGCGGATAGGTGATCCGCTGTGGCGACCCCTAACTGGGAAAAGCCGAAAGTAGAAGAAGAAGAAACAACCAAGATTTGATCTCTTTGGGACTCTCAGGTTAACCTGCTAAAGATAAGGAAGAGAGTTCCCTGCTTTGACTATGAAGGATTAGTGACTGACATAACTGTAAATCTGTTAAAGTTATGTGAGTGATAGATGATAATGACAATGCATGTTGTTCTGAAGCAAAGGCTTTGGTCAAACCATTAGAGGTTGTACATCTGAGCTTCCCTTGATCTATGTTAACAAACTGATAAGGTGTATATAGCTTCTAAACTTTATTCTCAAACACAACAGATTTTATATATATATATATATATATATATATATATATATATATATATTTACAAAATTTTTGGCTCCACAAAGGAGGCAAATACTTGTTCTAGTAACATCCAGGTAACTTCAGATACTGAAATTAAATTTGATCATATTAAAAAAGGAACTACTCAAACAGGGCCCAAAGAAAGCACAGGGAAGAGAAGGAATTAGTAATACTGACCTGAGAAAACTTCAGCATGAACTTACAGTACCATTATATCTGCTGAGTAGGGATTTGGGATTGAAGACATGCACTTATTCATAGATTCACAGATTGTTACTAGGCTAACAACCTGAGGGCCTTTCTCAGCCTAGCCAAGTCTTCCCAAAAGAATAATGACATCCCATATCCAAACAGGCATTTATTAGCTACCTCTGTCCATAAGGGACATGGTGGCAGTCCCGTTGCAAATTTCCTATTCTACATCCACTGGTCTAGGTTGGTCTCAAATTTTGTAATAGACTAACTCAGTTTCACATAGACAGGAAGCCTGTTCCATAGGAGGGGGGAGTCTCTGGGACACATATCTGTCTCTCTAGCATGTTCTGTTTAAGTCACAGACAAAATTCAGGTGTTTGTCAATGCCTTGTAAGCCAGGCATAGATCACCCCTCAGAAATCTAAAGGAGACTGAATACAGGGAAAGGGCTTAAAGGCATTCTGAGTAAGGTAGGTTTGTTATGACTTGCATTCTTTTTGTAAGGAACCTTTGAGGTCACTCTGGTTTCTGCCTGCGCCTTGTCAGGTACATACCAAGGGGAGCACTGTACTCTAAGACTGGTCTGTTAAGAACAGAGTACAAAGCGGTAATGACCTCTTTGGGCTGCGATGCTATTCCCTTACTAATAAGTTGAGCAACATAAAAGGATTTCCTTATCACTGTGGCTATGTGGTGGTCAAAGGTAAGGCTACTATCTACATGCGTACCCACATCCCTGACCACTGGGTAGACTCTTAGGGACAAATAAAAACACTGAAATTAGCTGGGATGGTTGACTTCCCAAAGGGTAAAAATTATGCATTTCTTAGTATTGCTTTTAAGACCACAGCTTTGACACCGTTTGTTAGCCAGAAATAGGCTTTTCTGAAGAATGCTTGTGTCTGGAATCGATGATAACCCCCAGCCTGCAATCATCTGCAGACTTAGTCAGCCATAAACCTTCAGTGTTTGCTTCCATTTCAGAGAAATAGATGCCAAAAATGAGCAGGTCCATTACCAAGCCTTGGGAGGCTCCACCAGTGACTGGCCTCTTGATGGAGTTGGCCTCACATATTTTGACCTCCTAGTTCCTATCAGGGAGCCAGTTGGCTGTCCAGTGGGTAATAAAAGGGTTTATACCTAAATTAGTGATCTTGTCCATAAGAGTGGGGTACTGTATCAAAAGCCTTGGCCAGATCGAGGTAAGCTGCGGTCATAGTCTTGCCCTCATCCATTGCTTTAGTGATTCTCGCAAAGAAGTCCACCAGATTTAATAGGCATGACCTTCCTTTAACAAAGTTGAACTATGATGGGTTCACCATTTGCAGGTTACTGTTACCTATGTCTTCATTTATCATGTCTGTGATGCTTCTTTCCATGGTCTTAGATATGAGGCTGGTCAGACTTATGAGCCTGTAGTTACCCAGATTGGAGGTTGGACCTCCTTTGTGCAGGAGAATGACTGTAACCATCTTCCAATCCTTGGGTACAAATCCTGACTGTAAGTTCCAGATGAAAAGTGATTCAAGTGAACCAGAGAGAGCATGTTTCATGCTATTTAGTAACTATCTCAAGATGTTATTGGGACCCACTGATGCAGTGTTTTCGGCCTTGGAAAGTCCTTTGAAGACCTGTTCCCTAGTAATGGTTGGGGGGATTGTGATATTCGGTCTTTAATTTGGACTATTGGGGGCAGTGGAGGGAGAAATTTGAGCTGAACCTGTCAGCCAAAAGGTTGGCAGTGGCCTCTAGTTTAGTGTGGGTAATATCATTTACAATAAGTTCTGCACATTGTTGCATATTTCCCTTCAGGATACAGACATAGCTGTAGAAAACTTTGCGGTTATTGTTTGCTCAGGAAGATATTTTTTCTTCAAATTTAGCCTTTGAAGTATTAATTAACCCTCTTAGCTGCCTCTCCAGATTGGTCAGGGGGGTTTAGTATGTTGGGCTTTATTCCTCATTCACTTGGCCATGATTGTTTACTTTTGTTGTGTAACCAACTGATAGTGCGATTCTACCAGGGTGACATGTCTTTTGAGATCTGTCTTATTCTTAACACGAGTAGGTACAGCTCGCTTTACACAGCTATCAATATGGCTGTACAGGGATTTTATAAATAGCTCAGCATATGCTATGGTGTCTACTGCATTTGTGGGTGCTTGGAATTTAGCCAAAATGTCATTTTGTAGATAGATGTTAGCCTTGGAATAGTTCCTAAAGGTTTCTAGTTTCACTGGGTCCATGGATTTAATTTTTATTTCAAGTAATACTGCCTTATGGTCAGATCTGATGAATGAGGACATTATATTTGGTGAGGAACATCACTCCCCCCATGTTTGTGAGTATGAGGTCAAAGATGTTTGTACCTCTTGTAGGAGAATGGACTAACTGTTACAGGATGTTGGTATTAACAAAGTATGGGAATCACTGGGTTTGTGTATTAAAAGTGGTGTAGGATTCCCAAATTATAGAGGGGTAATTGAGATCCCCCATGAAGACTGTATTGGGTTGAACTGTGAGGGACGCTAGTACACTGAGATAGGTAGTATGGGTTTCTTGAGACATAGAGGGAGACCTGTAGGTTGTAAGGTTATAGTATAAGACCCTGTTTATGATGAGCTGCACACATATGAGTTCCAGTGAGTCATACATTTTAACTAGTCTAGATGTGATGTTGTATTCAATACAGACTGAGACTCCTCCACTTTTATTTCCCTCCTGTGTGGTAGTTGGTCTAAAGATGTGAAAGGCATTATAACCTTGCACTGCCAGGATACTGTCCATGACTTTAAACCATGTCTCCATTACTACAAAGATGTTTACACTCTCCAAAGACTTGCAGGGAGTGGAGTTTCTTGTTAAGACTTCAGACATTCCTTCATAGGTTCAGTTAAGTCGGGAGGTTTATCAGTTTGGCATTGCTTAAAAAAGGCTCTATGGTGGTGGAAAAGGTCTTTGCCAATATCTGAAAGCCTAGAGGGGATAAGTGCAGATCATGTCTGGCAAAGCACCGTGGGCTGTTAACCATGTTCTCCTAAGCCATCAATTATTGTACCCCTTTGATTGTCACCAATCAATCATTTTCTGTTGGTAACATGGCATCATCCTGGGAGAAGGTAGTATGCTGCTCAGTGCTAGGCTCATACCTGCCTGAGACACATAATTAGTGAGCTTGATCATGTTTCACTTCATACAGTCAAGGGAAGTATGTCACAGCAAGTATGTCACAGGTCATTAACACCCACATGAACTATGAGAAAGTCCTTCTGGTACCTTTGGTTTAATGACCTGAATGCCTGTTTGACTTGATGGATCCTAGCCATAGAAAGGCAGCTAACCATGATGTTCTCCTTACTCAGTCTGGTGAGGGGGATATCGATGTGCCTCACTACAGAATATCCAATGACCAGGAAATTTGATTGTGCGCTGGTTTGCCTTAAGAGCTTAACAGCCGAGGCACTGGATAGAATGTTAATATGTGTAGCTGTGGGTGGTGTCTTAACAGAGTGTTGACATAATGGCTAAGGACTCTTTTTTTAATTCTTAAACCTATTTTTAAGGGAAAGGGGACTAGGACAAACCGCAGCTGTATAGACCCATACGTTTACTTTCTTGTTTTAGAAAATAATGGAGGAGGTTATTTTGGAAAAATTATTGTCAGAAATGGAAAGGCTGGGACTTGAAACCATATTTCAGCATGGAAATGTTGGTGCTATGATGTTGTATAACAATATAATAAAACCTATAAAAGAAAAAATGTGCTTGAAATATACTTTATATAGACTTAACTTCAGCATATAATTGGGTCATAAAATCACTGATCAATAAATTTAAACAACTTCGTCTTCTAAGATGGCTGCACACTGATCAACGGATTAACCTTAGCTCTCCCAGTGTAAAAAGAGAAACTAAGAAACTGCAGTGAGAGGTACTTTCAATTTGAGTAAAATTCAGTTACTGGCTTTTAAGTACACTGCCTGGATGCCTGCAAAGAAGAAACTAAGAAAGCCAGAAAGAAAATCATCCTGAAATGATGAAGAGAAAACACTGACTGGGAAGAATCCTGTAGATGTTCAGCAAAAGGCAGTTCAAGCTAAAGCATTTGTTCAAGACATGGCTTCCAGTAATCAAGTGGGAAAAATAAGTCAAAGGGATGATTAAAATAAACAAAACACTGAAGGAGTATATCAACAAAAATAACTAAGGTCTGGAGAAGATGGAAGAAGCTTTAAACAAAAATTCAACTGAGCTGATAAAACTGCAAAAATCAGAGGTCAAACTGAAGAAAAGGCTTGCTGAGTATGATGCTGCTCATAAAGAGATGTTTCAAAAAATAGCAGAATTAAAGGACAGAGCATGTAGGGAAATATGAGATTTTCTGCTGCACCAGAGAAACTAGAAGGATTAGACTGTATTAATTTTATGAAGGTACAAATAAGCAACTCAATTGTTATATCACAGTAGGAACTGTTAATTGAAAGGGTGCACCATGTGTCTGCTCCAAATATGGACACGAGAAAGCATCCAATACCTTTTTTATTAAAGATACAAACCTAACAGCAGAAATGTTGATCTTGACAAAACAGTGGCAAAAGGGCAAAGCATGAAAAGATGAAGAGTAGTGTGTGTGTGTGTGTGTGTGTGTGTGTGTGTGTGTGTGTGTGTGTGTGTGTGTAAATATACAAAAAAATAATTATTCACTGTAGTCCAGGCAAAAGAGAAACATTTATTCCAGTAATCAGGGAATTTTGACAGGTAGGTATGAGATTCAATATGTTGTCTCCAGCTTCTTAAAAATATTCTTTTTCTGGAAGACCAAAGTCATTTTTTGATGTAGAGCAGGCTAAGAAGGAAATGCAAAAGTTTGCCCAACAAAAAATAATCCATCAAGCAGAAGGGGACTCTGCTTCTTATTCTTCTAATAATAAAGTTCACAGAGAGACTTTGCCAGTGAAACCTGTTCCAGTGTTCCAAAGGAAATTGCTTAAGAGACCGAGAAAAGCACAGGAGTTGAACAGAAGATAAAGAATGGATTTCAGGATGGATATTCTGCACAATATCAGGGGCAAAGGAAAACAGGAGTACTTATATTAGTTGGTACAGGAACACCAGAAAAGATAATAGTGGCAGATTTGTAGTAGTAAGGGGATACTAGCAAGGGATGCAGATTACACTGGCATGTATTTATATTCCAACTAAAACTACTGTTTTTGAGCTTAAACTTTTGGGGGGAGAATTAATCAGTTTTCAGCAGAGAATGTTACTTTTAAATGGGGACTGTAATTTGATTTGCAATAATGAAGATGTGCATGGGGGTCTAGAAGGGAAAATACAGTGGATATAAGTCTACACACCCCTGATAAATTGCCAGTTTTTTGTGATTAAAAAAAATGAGACCACAATAAATCATTTCAAAACTTTTCCCACTTTTAATGTGACCTATAACCTGTACTATTCAATTGAAAACAAGCACATCTGTTAGGGGAAAAATATAAAAAATAAAAAAAATGTACAATAAGCTGATTGCATAAGTGTGCACACCCTTAAACTAATACTTTGTTGAAGCACCTTTTGATTTAATTACAGCATTCAGTCTTCTTGGGTACACACCTGCCATCAATTAAAGAGACTCTGATTAACCTCAAATAAAGTTCAGCTGCCCTATTAGGATTTTTCCTGACATTTACTTAGTTGCCTGCTACAGCAAAAACCATGGTTCGCAGAGAGCTTACAAAGCATCAAAGGGATCTCATTGTTGAAAGGTATCAGTCAGGAGAAGGGTACAAAAAATTTCCACAACATTGGATATACCATGGAACACAATGAAGACAGTCATCAAAAAGTGGAGAAACTATGAGACAACAGTGACGTTGCAAAGAACTGGACGTCCCTCCAAAATTGATGAAAAGACAAGACAAAAACTGATCAGGGAGGCTGCCAAGAGTCCTACAGCAACACTGAAGGAGCTGGAGGAATTTCTGGCAGGTACTGGTTGTGTACTACATGTGACAACAATCTTCCGTATTCTCCATATGTCTGAACTATGGGGTAGGGCAGCAACATGGAAGCCTTTTCTTACATAGAAAAACATACAGGCCCAGCTAAAATTTGCAAAAAAATACATCAAGTCTCCCAAAAGCATGTGGGAAAATGTGTTATGGTCTGATGAGACCAAGGCTGAACTTTTTGTCCACAATTCTAAAAGGTACGTTTAGTGCTAAAACAACAATTCACGTTACCAAAAGAACACCGTCCCCACGGTGAAGCATGGTGGTGGCAGTATCATGCTCTGGGGTTGCTTTTCTTCAGCTGAAACTGGGGCTTTAGTCAAGGGGGAGGGAATTATGAACCGTTTCAAATACCAGTCACCTTTGGCCCAAAACCTTCAGGCATCTGCTAGAAAGCTGAAGATGAAGAGGAATTTCACCTTTCAACACAACAATGACCCCAAGCATGCATCCAAATCAACAAAAGAATGGCTTCGCCAGAAGAAAATTAAAGTTTTAGAATGGCACAGTAAGAGCCCAGACCTAAATCCAATAGAAAATCTGTGGGGTGACCTGAAGAGGGTTGTGCACAAGAGATGCCCTCACAATCTGATGGATTTGGAGTACTTTGGCAAGGAAGAGTGGCCAAGTCAAGATGTGCCATACTGATAGACTCCTACCTAAGAAGACGGAATGCTGTAATTAAATCAAAAGGTGCTTCAACAAAGTATTAGTTTAAGGGTGTGTACACTTATGCAGCCACCTTATTGTACATTTTTTTATTTTTTCCCTAAGAGATTTGTTTTTCAATTGAATTGTACAGGTTACAGGTCACATTAAAGGTGGGAAAAGTTTTTAAATGATTTATTGTGGTCTCATGTTTTATATCACAAAAACCTGGCATTTTAACAGGGGTGTGTACACTTTTTATATCCACTGTATAACAAAAGAGGGTAGATTTCTTAAGATGTTGATGACAATATTTGTTAAGAAAGACATGAATTCAGTAGCAGGAACTCAGAGAGAATTTACATATTATTCCCCAAGGTACAATAACTGGGCTGAACCTGACAGAAATTATATCTAAAAGGAATATGTCCATTTAATTAAAAACTTTTATTATGCATCCAATAACTGCTTCTAACCATGCACCAGTATTTACTAAGATAAAAATGCAGGGTAATGAAGTAAACATGAGACACTGTCTCTCCACCACCTACCTGTTTAAAAAAAGGTATTTAAGAAAAGGTTAGTGGAAATTATCTGGGAGTTATTAGGGAAGTTATAGCCAGTGAGTGGGATAAAATAAAACTGCAGTTTAAAATAGTTTAGAAATAAAAGGAAAAGAGATCTGGTTAAGAAGTAATAAGAATTACTTAGAAGGGCTGTGAAAGGTTAAAGTATTACAAAATAAGGGAAATCTCACAGAACAAGTCAAGGCATAACTGCATAGTGCTAAAGAGAAAATAAGGGAGTACCTAGATAATATGGATGAGTTTCAAAAGAATGCTGTTAAGCAACTGCTTTTTGATAATAATGCCACGGCACAAAACTTTTGCCACAATGACTTAGGTGACAGAAAGCAGACATGGTTGTTGTCAAACTTAGGGAGCCTATAACAAGAAAAATAACTTGAAATCCTGCAGAAATATTAGACATATTTTGGAAATTTTATGAAAATTTGTATAAAGCAGGGAAGTGGAAAAATCAAGACAAAGCACAAATTGAAATATTTATGGAATACTTAAATATGCCAAGGTTAGAGGCAGATGAGGCTCAAAAACTAACAGTTAAGATAGGAGGAGATTAGATAAAAATGATGTATAACCAATCTACAGGAAAGTCTCTAGAAATAGACGTTTTCCATTGGACATTTGGAAGATTAGGAGGGAAGAAAGTGTTAAAGATCTGGAAGGTTTTGTTTAACAGTATTTTCAGGGGGGGGGTGACACCAACATCCTGAATAAAAGCTGTGCTGGTATAATACCTAAAGACAGTAAAGACCCATCTCATCTAGCTTTATATTTGCCTATTTCAATTCTAAACCATGATTATAAATTGTTCATGTCTATAATGGCTAAAAGAATGGTAATGGTGACACCAGAATTGATAGATATGGACCAATATGGTTTTGCGGACAGACAAACATTTGACAACATTAATGGAACAATAATGATCCAGAGGGAAGCAGAATGTGAGAAAATACTGTTGTTATTGGTGGGTCTTAATACAGAGAAAGCATTAGGCAGAGTAAGTGTGGATTTAAAGAGCACAGCAATAGAAGCACTTGCATTTCCTGATACAATAATAAGGTTAATTAGAAGGATATTCGAGGGATTGCAAGCAAAAATCAAAGTGGGAGGGTTCCTCTCTGATAAGATCTGTCTGAAGTGAGGAATCAGCCTTGGGTGTCCTCTTTCCCCTTTATTTGTGTAATATTTAGAACCACTGGCAAAGAAAATAAGAGACTCTGAAATTCAAGGATAAATTTGCTATGGTGATCAAGAAAATTTAGATTTATTTGCAGATGATATTATTTTGCAGGGGCGACCCGTGCTATTGGACTGCCGGACTGCAGCCCCCTCAGAACAAAAAAAGTTTTTAAATTTTTTTGGCGCATGCGCAGTAGTCCCATGCTCCAGGCAGTCCGGCAGTCCCCATAGAGAAACACATGGAGACATCTGTGCACTTTTAAAGTGCACAGACTCGCTGGGAGGATGTATCGAGGCCAGACTGCAACAGCCAGGAACAGTCTCATCGGGAGGTTTGATTTCAGGGATCTCGCGAGACTTTGGATATTGCGCGGGCAGGATGTACGTTAGCTGGAAGCTGGATATTATGGAGAATGGACAGGTAAGTGTATGGTGCCTTTTACTTTTACAATGTATGCTTTTTACTTACTTTGTGTGTGTATGGTACTTGTTTTATACTTTTTGTGTGTGTATGGTGCTTGTTTTAAACATTGTGTGTGTATGGTGCTTGTTTTAAACTTTGTGTGTGTATGGTACTTGCTGCTGCTTCTAGTGTGTGTGTGTGTGTGTGTGTGAAAATGCCCCAGGTGCTCATGGTGGTGTGGTAAGGAATACCTCAGGCTTGAACCCTGTACCCTGTATGCAGGTGTTAAAGACTTGAATTCCCTACCCACCACCATTTGTAAAAAAATTGCAGATTTTTGCCTCATATTTGATCTGATCTGTTCCTCATAATATCTGTGGTTTGTAAATGTTGCAATGCTTGATATTTGATGGTGTAGTAGTAGCATTGTTGCCTCACAGCTGCAGGTTCTCAGGTTTGATTCTTGGCTGGGGTTCCTTCTTTGTGGGGTCCGTATCTTCTCCCTGTGTTTCTGTGGGTTTGCGTTTGTGTCCTCCCATGTTACAAAGACATGTCTGCATTATTTCTTCCTGGGCCACTGCTGAAAATTGTTTTTTTGTTCCAAGTCAGACTGTCCTGATTAACAAATGTTAAATAAAATTGACAGGCATTTGAATTTCAGACTTCAGGTTTCTGAATGTTTAATTCCTTGCATATTTGATGGTGCAGTGGTAGTATTGTTGCCTCACAGCTATAGGTTTTCTGGTTTGATTCTTGGTTGGGGTGGCTTCTGTGTGGAGTCTGCATCTCCTCCCTGTGTTTGTGTGGATTTGCTCTGGTGCCCTGCCATTTTACAAAGACGTGTCTACAGTATTAATCCCTCTCTGCTGAAAATTGTTTTGTTCTGTCCAGTAAAATTGACAGGCATTTGAATTTCAGACTTCAGGTTTCTGAATGTTCAATTCCTTGCATATTTGATGGTGCAGTGGTAGTATTGTTGCCTCACAGCTATAGGTTTTCTGGTTTGATTCTTGGTTGGGGTGGCTTCTGTGTGGAGTCTGCATCTCTTCCCTGTGTTTGTGTGGATTTGCTCTGGTGCCCTGCCATTTTACAAAGACGTGTCTGCAGTATTAATCCCTGTGTCTCTGCTGAAAATTGTTTTGTTCTGTCTAAAATTGACAGGCATTTGAATTTCAGACTTCAGGTTTCTGAATGTTTAATTCCTTGCATATTTGATGGTGCAGTGGTAGTATTGTTGCCTCACAGCTATAGGTTTTCTGGTTTGATTCTTGGTTTGGGTGGCTTCTGTGTGGAGTCTGCATCTCCTCCCTGTGTTTGTGTGGATTTGCTCTGGTGCCCTGCCATTTTACAAAGATGTGTCTGCAGTATTAATCCCTGCGTTTATATGTTCATAGGTTCATAGGTTGGTACTAGGCTATCAGCCCTAGGGCCTATACAAGCCTAGCCATAACAATTCCCTGGCTATTTCTTCCCACATTATTTACTTTCCTGGACTCCTGTCTAGCAGGCGTGATCCCTGGGGTGAATTTCCTTTCTCCCATCCAAACGTCAAGGTTCCTCTTGAAGAGGTCCAAAGAGGCACTCTGCTTGACATGTATGGGCAATCTATTCCAGAGTCTGGGAGTCTCTGGGTCAGGAACCTATCCCTCCAGCATGTTTTGTGTATTGTGATGACAAGGTTTAGATCCCTGGAGTGTGTAGCTCTGAGGATTGGGATTTCTTTAAGTGTAGCATGTCCAACAGCTCTGGGTTTGACATGGCCTTGTATGTTAAGCAGAGATCGCCTCTGTGTAGTCGATATGCGACACAGTAAAGCTGAAGTTTTTAAGGCGGTCAGCGTCGGCATCTGCTTTAGGCCTGTGATTCTTTTAGTGAGGTATTTCTGAGGCCTTTCCAGTTGTTGCAGATGTCTTGAGAGGTACATACCAAATGGGGCGTTGTATTCTATAATGGGACTAATGAGGGATGAGTACAGTGGGACAATGACCTCCTTTTTTCTGGATGAAAAGCCCTTCGTGATGAGGTGTGCCACATAGAAGGATTTCCTGACTGTTGTGGCGATGTGGTTATCGAAGGTGAGACCACTGTCCACCTGTGTCCCTAAGTCTCTTATCACACGTTCTGTGTTTAGTGTACTGCCACCTATATGGTAATTCATGGATACATGTTTTTTTCCCAAAGGGGATAACAATACATTTCTTGGCATTGAGCTTGAGCCCATGGCTCTGGCACCAAGCATCTGTTTCTGTAAGGCCCTTTGAGTATCCACATCATTTGGGGATTCAATAATGGCTCCCAGTTTGCAGTCATCTGCAAACTTTGTTAGCCAGAGTCCCTTAGTGTTGACCTGTACTTCAGAGAAGTAGATGCCAAACAAGAGCGCCCCAGGACTGAACCCTGAGGTACTCCACTTGTCACTTGTCTGGAGCTGGATTTGGAGTCGGCTACTTTTACAGTGTGGGTTCTATCAGTAAGCCATTTAGCAACCCATTGGGTGACATAGGGATTAATACCCAACTTAGTAAGTTTATCTATGATTCCAGAGTGGGGGATGGTGTCAAAGGCCTTGGCAAGGTCTAGATAGGCTGTGGGGACCACCTTACCCTTGTCCATGGCTCTGGAGACTGATTCAAAGAAGTCAATCAGGTTCAGGAGACAAGATCGGCCCTTCACAAACCCAAACTGGGTGGGGTCCAGTGTTTGAAGGTTGCCAATGTCTTTGTTTATAAGTTCCATGATAATACACTCCATGGCCTTGTCTCTGCTGAAAATTGTTTTTGTTCTGTCCGCAGTAAAATTGACAGGCATTTGAATTTCAGACTTCAGGTTTCTGAATGTTTAATTCCTTGTATATTTGATGGTGCAGTGGTAGTATTGTTGCCTCACAGCTATAGGTTTTCTGGTTTGATTCTTGGTTGGGGTGGCTTCTGTGTGGAGTCTGCATCTCCTCTCTGTGTTTGTGTGGATTTGCTCTGGTGCCCTGTCATTTTACAAAGACGTGTCTGCAGTATTAATCCCTCTGCTGAAAATTGTTTTGTTCTGTCAGCAGTAAAATTGACCGGCATTTGAATTTCAAACTTCATGTTCTTCAGAATACATAGTAACACAACCTTTTATTCTAGCAATTTTCTAAGTTTATGAGATGAATATTTGAAATTTGTCCCTATTTTTGGGACTGTATTCCCCCAGGTTTTTTGTGCTAAGGCTGACAGATATGGCAAGAACTGAATTCACTGAATATGTTTGAGGGCTGTATTCCCTCATTACTGGGTTTGTCCAGGTGTTTTGTACTAAGAGGTTGACAGCTATGGTGAGAACTGAATTCACTAAATGATAGCCATTTAAGTTTCAGTCTTCCTCTCTTTTACAAAGCAGCTGATGTGGCGTAGTGGTATGTTACTCTGACTGTTTTGCTCAGGGACCTTGGCAGTAAAATGTATGGTGGCAACACAACATTTTATTCTAGCAACTTTCCAAGATTATACAAGCAATGTTTAATGTGTCCCTGGTTTTGGGCTTTTGACCCCAATACATTTTGGCTTTTTCCAGTTTTCTTGAGCTGTTGAGATGCAGTTGAGTATTGAGTAGATTTTACAAGGAGCTGAGAGCTGCAGGGGAATAGAAGTTTAGTGCTTTGCCTAGTTAATACTATAGCACAACAGGTTGTGTACTTGCTTTTGATGCAGAAGGCTGTGGGTTCTACTCCCACAAGGGGTGGATGCTGCCGTACTGAGAATGTTCTCCTTGGTGAAGATATTAACTATGAGTCTGTTATCAGTTTGCCATCCATTTCCTCTTGCAATATTATTACTAGCTTATCATTTTTTAATGTAATATAGGCAATTTATTCCTGAGGGGCAACAGACACTTTATTTTTCGATGAAACCATGAAATATAAAGGTGATTGCTAGCAGCAACCGCTTCATTAGCTACAGATTTCTTTAATGTGGAATTATTTAGATGTCTTACTTCAGAGATTGTGCATATTTACTGATAATGGACTGTAGAATTGTGCATATTTACTGATAAAGGTGGACTGTAGAATTGTGCATATTTACTGATAATGGTGGACTGTAGAATTGTGCATATTTACTAATAATGGTGGACTGTGGAATTGTGCATATTTACTAATAATGGTGGACTGTAGAATTGTGTATATTTACTAATAATGGTGGACTGTGGAAGTCTGAGTAGACTTTTTTATGATAAATGTTCTCAACTGGGCAGTTTTGCCATTATGGATGCATATGGTTTGTTTCATTGCTTACTGGAAAAATGTTCAAAACAAATTTAAAACACCCTCTAACAAGTGTACTGTATTGTACAAGGAATATAATTTTAGTACAATGAGGAAGGTGTATCAAAGAGCACATGTATGTTTCATATGCAAGGGGCCTATGATTTGAAAACAGCCCAAAATTAATCTTTATCTGCCACTGGCAAAATGTATTTTCTTTGAATGTGGGTTTCAATGCTGTTTCAATGAATGTGAGTTTCAAGGGCAGAAAAGTTTTAATGCTAAGTTTTCATTGTGAGACTGCATTGCTTTGTTTAACAGATGACTTAGTGTTTGTGCTGTAACATACAAAATAAAACTTTCAAATGAAGTCCACCTCATCATAGAAGTAAAGCAGTATGCACATTAGTGTTTATGGTAAATGGAGTGAAATAGCCAAGTAATGGTTCATTGGAATGGCTGCAGAGGCTCCATTCAACCATTATTTTGTCAGGGGGGAAGGGCAGCAAACTCAGACAGGCCCAGCTGAACTATACCTCCCAACTGTCCAGATTTTCAAAGAATGAATAGATTTTTGCTTCTTATTTTTGGTTTGTTCTTCATAAAATTTGTAGTTTTCTGGCAAATCATTTAGGAATTAAGCCACTAAATAATAAGTTTCAGACTTCATAACCTTCAGAAAAATGCATGTTAAAGAAAGAGCTGTTCTATCAACTGTCTCAATTTATACAAGAGCAATTTTAGTACTGTTTATATGAATATATTTGGCCTTGTTCAGATTTACTGCATTAACAGGTTGAGAGGTACATGCAAATAAATTGCTTTATAGAATTAGGCATAGCCAACCTCTCAACTGTCCCCAATTTTTGGCTCAAAATGTTGCTCTTCCCCTAATAATCCCTCAAAATAGCAATTTTGGAAGAAAACATGGAGGGTTTACAATTAAGAAATAACTGTAATAATCAAAGTTATAGATTACTTGAAATGCATGTAGATTCTTTTATTTTGTCAGCTGCTCAAGGTAGCAGTACTAATATTAAAGTGTCCCTTCTTTGACAGGTAGCAGCTGTATTGTGTGTCTATTTTATATTTTTGCATCACATTTTTGGTCCATTTTTCATAAAGTTGTGTTTTTTGGCAAGTTAGTGACAAATCACTAAAGACTGAAGTTAGAAAATGACGGACATTTGAGTTTAAGATTTTATACCCTTCAGAAAATTCATACTAATGCAAGACCTATTCTATTACCTTTCTAAGTTTATTAGAGCAATATTTAAAAATTGTCCTTATTTTTGGGCCTTTGTCCCACTTCTGTGTATGGCTTTGTCCAGATTTCTTGCTCTTGAGGTTGAGAGGTATGACAAATGTGTCTGGGCCATCACAGTCAGTAAGAGAGATTTCAAATTGTGACATGCTTGTTATGTAGTGACTCTGGATGTGTCCAAGCAAGGCAAGGAGTAGTTGTATCTACCTTGGATGGGGAGGACACACTGCATAAGTACTACAGTGGCTTTTCATCTGTCCTTGATTTTGCAGAATGGTCTGGTTTCTGTCATATTTTTGTACTGTTGATTTATGCTTATTACTCAGATTTATGCTTATTACTCAAAGTGCCTGTTGCTCTGTGTTTAAGTAGCAATGCTTTAATGACCATAAGGTAAGCTTGTCTGAGATCGCTTTAATAAGCATACTGTTAAAGAATTGCCAACATTGAAAGCCTTTCTGTTGTTGCCATGCAGAGAATACGTGACTAGATAATGTATAACCCTTGGGTATTAAAGGACAGGATTCCATTATTTTAAAAAGCTCATTACACTTGTTGGAGACTTCCAGTCATCTCTACAGACTTCTAAACAGAATGCCAATCATGTGTGGTCCATAACCTGTACAGTAATCCTTTAAGCAATGTATCTTGAGCTTGTTTCTTGTTTGCTTTTCATTTTTTACTTTTATCATGTTTTCCCCATGAAACAAGTTGTCAGGCAGCAGGTCTTTTTTGGATAAGAAATATTTTTACAAGTGGGGGCATCACATAGATTTCTACATTCAGCATGTTACTTGGTACTTTAATAAAGCTGAATATATTATAATTAGAACTGCAGTGCAAGGAGAAGTGGTTTGAGTTGAGTGCTTCTGGTTTTTCTTATACTTGATTTTGACTGGCATTCCAGTAATGTATTTAAAAAGTAATTTATTTTTTCATGCCTTGCAACCTTTTGTTTCCATCTAGATATTAAGTAAGCTGTCATGCAGCCGATGCATTGAAATATGTGTATTCTTCTACTTGATTGGACTTTCATAATGATGGTTTGCCACCCAGGGCAGCGTATTTAATTAAAGTTAGTTTTTTGTGGTTTTGTGCATAGCTCCTCCCCTTTCTGTTTGACCACACCCCCTAACCTTGACCTCACCCATTCAGCTGTCTCCTGCAGCCACTGTTATTTTGTACCTGATGGAACCAGAAAAGCATATCTCAGTGCTGTGGAATATTTTGAGGCAGTTCCAGGTTTTTATTTAAATAAAATGAATGAACATATATAACAAAGGCTATAGCTATAAGCTATGCACCCATGCATAAATTGGTCTAGCAATACCCATATTTATGGGGACAGGATACAATGAAGTATTTAGGAGTAATGATTAAAAATATTTTTTTATGGCAGGGTATGTGGGAAGAGACTAAACAAAAGATAATGCAAAAACTGAGAAACTAAAAGCTCTTACTTAGGGCAGAGATAGCAGGATACAAGCAGTAAAAATGTTTAATTCCTTTAGGTTTACACAAAGCTCAGGCATATTTTATTAACCAGAAAAGAAGTTGTAGACAGTAATTTTTAAAAAGTTGAAGGACTTTATTTAGGAGGGGAAGAAGACAAATGTCAAATAAGATAATTTGATCCTCCTAACAGAACAAGGAGGTTTTGGATTACTTGATCTGAAAGGATGTTTTAGAACTACACATTTAAGGCTCTTATACATAACAAAAGCAGAAAGCTAACTCAGGTAGATGGTAAATGGCGATGTGATGGGGAAGGGTAAATGGGAACATGCATTTCGGGGGTGTAATGAGTTGGCAGACTTTAAAAATTCCCTGCAGAGTACTCTGTCAGGAATATTGGGTGAGCAAATGAGTTTAACTAAGAAAATAATTGTTTTAATTGAGATACAGGGTCTGAATTGGATAGACCAAATAAGTGTGTGTTACGTTTAATTCTAGTGGCTGCCAAAAATGGAATTAATTGAAGATGGAAATCAAAATTTAAATCATCTACACCTGAAGTAGTGAATAT
The DNA here is from genome assembly GCF_019279795.1 of Protopterus annectens. NCBI lineage: Eukaryota > Metazoa > Chordata > Ceratodontiformes > Protopteridae > Protopterus > Protopterus annectens. The sequence goes on from NC_056731.1 coordinate 23,508,585, forward strand.
TGTAACAGAGATAACTGAACAGGAGGTGGGATCTTTAAAAAGGGTAGGAGTAAATTACATAGAAAAAATATAAATTGTGGCAAGAATACATGCGTAAAAATGATCTGGAGAAGGAATGAGGTTTAAGAGAAGGCAGGAATTGAATAGTTTATGTAGTGTTGCCTGGATTATAGGATATATAACAATATATGTGAAATATAGTACTTCCAAAATGTATTTGTCAATATAATTTGATTACTTTTATATAAATGTAAGTTTGCCTGTGTCACAAGTGATAATTCAATAAAGGTGTTTAAAAAACATAAATAAATTAGAACAACTAGGTACTACTGATGCAATCTTGATAAGATGGATAGCTGCATGCATGACTTACAAATAGGACACGGCAAATATCATACAGCAATTGGACAGGTGAAATTCTAAGTTACACTTAGGGTGTTTCACAGAGATATCTCCTAGGCCCCTGACTGTAGCCTCAAATTTCATCTGTCCAATTGCTGTATGATACTTGCCATTGCCTATTCGTAAGCTATGCAGCTATCCATCTTATCAAGAGTTTATCAATACGTAGTTGTTTTGTTTGGCTATAAAATAATACTTCCCCCTAGCCAGTTGTGATCACTCTGGTGTTACTGCTTCTGTGATCATTCCTGTAGCTTCCCAACTTAATATAACATAACAAGTCAGTTATCAAATGATTTCTGACAAAACCTAAAGAACATTTGGTGTCTGTTTCATAAGAGACCATTTTAAAGATAAAGACATGCATGATAAGTGGAACTCTCTAACAGAATGTAATTGTACATTTAGGAAAAAAAAACTTACCAAAATCTGGTAAGAAGCACTTTTCTACTAGAAACAGTAGTAGTAGTAAGATAAAGGTCTTATTGATCAAAAAAATAAATAAATTGCCAAAGAAATGGGAATAGGGAAGAAACATGTATTTGAAGTCAATAAATTATTTGGATAATAAAATCAAGATTAGTGCAAAATGTAGTTAGAGAGCGTGCAAGCAAAAACAAGTAGATAATATTAAAGACAACAAAAAATGCCCTCTTTAAGTGTACTCATGAAGACAGGGACACAGGTTCAGGTCAGCTTTAGCTTTCTGAGATACAGAAAGCCTACTGAGATAGAAATGTTGTTCATTAACTTTTTTGTTAGCATGCATGGCTCAGGAAGTAGTAATGTTTTGCCATCCATCCAAACTGAGAAGCATATGAATTTTATGGCCAACAAGAATGAAATGATAAATATCTTAGAAAAACCGAATTATGCAAAATCTTTGGGTATGAGTGGAATTTCAAACAGATTTCAAATCACCTGGGAAACTTTTTTCAAAACCACTGAAACTTATGTTTGCAATGTGTTACCAGAATGCACATATATTTGGTGACTAGAAATTTGTTATTGTAGCTATAAAGAGATCATTTATTTATTTATTTATTTATTTATGTTTGTTGACCGGGAGTATCCGACTGGACGGAGGTCCATTTTCAGTGGAGGCCCGGGGAGAAAAGCTCCACAGTTAAAATAAACAGACAGTAGTTACATTGGATTACATAGTGATTAACAATTTACATAGCAATTATTTACAACATATTTACAGATGAAGAACATAGTACATCAGTAGATAACTAGAATCTTTATCTGTGAAGTACATAACAGACATTAACAAATGTTACAATAAGAAGTTCCTGCTGTATAATAAGTACTAGGCTTATGAGCATCTGAGCTTGCTATAATCAAGGTAGTTAGTGGAGTGGGAAAGAAAGGTAGTGGTTGGATGGGGTGGGTGATATTAAGAGTGGGAGTTGCAAGGGCATAGCCAGCATGTTTTTAGGTACGCTTTTAGTAAAGTTTTGAAGTGGGTGCATGATGGTACGGAGGTAATTGTGGGTGGGAGTGAGTTCCATAATTTGGCTATGGTGCAAGAGAATAGTGCTTCACCAGCAGAGTTATTGGCTTTAGTGATCTGCAAGTGATTTTTGTTGCTGGATCTTAGTGGTCTGGTGGTGCAATAGGGTTGGAGTAGATTCTGGAGGGATGGGACATTTAGTGGATGGTTTACTAGTTTGTGGGTGAGTGAGAGTTGATCCAAACGAACTGTGGAACAAAAACAGAAGGTTTCGAGAAAACATTCCTTTTTCCCATCTCGTTCGTGCCAAACAACAGATTTAAACCAACATTTCATATAAACATCTTTAAATCTAATATTATGTCCGTAATATCTATGGACTTCGATGGTATAAAGGAAAGACCATGACTTAACAATGATTGTTAAAGAATGTGTGTGTTTTATTTGACTTCTATAGTAATGTGCTTATGTATATGAAGTTAATAATGAAGTTGTTGCTTTAAGTCTTTTTAACAAATCTTCTCTAAAATTGATTAATGATTTAATTAAGTTGTAGTTAATTAAATTGATTGTATTATAAATGAGAGTTTAGATAGCAGTGGTTTTAAGTCTGAAGAAGCGTTCTTGTAACGTGAAAGCGCTTACTTATTTTTGTCACTGCAGTTTGTGATTTTATACGATCATTAAATTGTTGGTTTGATTTTTATTGCTGTGGTGAGCCTCATTCAGTTCGTTTGGATATATGTGTTTATGCTCTGCTGAGGCACTTCATCCATGAGCTGTCTTGTTTGAGATATTTTTGAGTGAGAGTTGATACCATTGAAGGAGGTGAGGGAGTTCAAGCCAGTCCAGTTCAGCAAGTGAGAGGCAGTGTTGACTACGGTAGGATGCTCCTGTGATGAATTTGGCAATTTTATTGTAGCAGGTCTCTAGGTTGTTTAGATCACATTGCCTTAGGTTGGTATATATTAGAGAGGCATAAAGTAGGGTGGAGATAAGGTGGGAATTTGCTATTGAAATCTTTGCTGCTTTGGTGAAAAGTTGCTTATTTCTGTATAACGCTCCTAGTTTTTTGTGGACTTTTTTTATGGTCATGGATATGTGAATGTCAAATTTTAGTTTATTGTCTATTTCCACTCCTAGCAATTTGGTGTGTTCAGTTGGGTATATAGTGGTGTTGTCTTTTGCTGTGATGTTAAAGTGAAAGTTGTTTTGAGTATGTTTGGTGAGTTGGAAGATGAGTAGTTTAGTTTTGTTTGGGTTGAGTATTAATTGGGCATCGGGTAACCAAGTTTCAACAGAGGAAAAGGCTTCCTGTGTGACTTTTTGCAGTTTGGGTAGGGACTGGGCTGAGCAGATGATGGTTGAATCATCTGCGTATTGTATGAGTGTGCCATGTTTGGTGGCAGAGGCTAGATTATTGGTGTAAACAGAGAAGAGTAAGGGTCCAAGGATGGATCCTTGGGGAACCCCTATGGAGACAGGTAGTTGGGGAGATATGTCATTCTGCCATACAACGGATTGTTGGCGGTCAGACAGGTAACTCTGAAACCAGTTGGTGACTGATTGTGAGAAGGATAGGTTATTGAGGACAGAGATAAGTTGTTTGTGTGGGACCATGTCAAATGCTTTAGATAGGTCTAGGAAAGTAGCAGAGGAGAGATCGCCATTGTTTTTATGCTGAAGGATAGTGTTAGTAAAGGAGAGTAAGGCAGTGGTGGTGCTATGGTTTGGTCAGAAACCATGCTGAGTACTGGAAAGGAGGTTGTTAGTAAGAAGGTAGCCTGAGACCTGAGACTATATGCATTTCTCTAGTATTTTGGAGAGTGGAGAGAGAATAGCTATGGGGCGGTAATTGGTTAGATCTGTGGAGGGTCCGCCTTTGTGGAGGGGAATTATATGTGATACTTTCCACAGTGTGGGAACGTAACTTTCTGACAGAGATCGGTTAATCAAGATGGCTACTGGGTAGGCCAGAGCATCAGCTGCGATTTGTAGGTATTCACTTGGGAGGTTGTCTGCTGCTAATTTGGTGGGCTTAAGTTTAGTTAAGAGTTTTTTTATGTTGGAGGTAGGTACAGGAGAATAAGAGAAGGCAGTGGGGAGATTACTAGTTGAAGGTGTAGGTTGGAGGGGAGGGGGGTTGTGCTGTTTAGCTAGTGATAGTATGGTTTGTGTGAAGTGTGTGTTGAATGTGGTAGCAATATTTTCTGAGGAGTGAGGGATATTAGGAGGAGGGTTACTGACTTTACATGGGTGGAGGATGGAATTTATGGAGGACCAGAATTGTTTGGGGCTGTGTTGGGAGGAGTCTAGGGCAGACTGGTAGTATTGGAATTTGTCCTGTTTTATTAGCTTTTTGACTATTGGGTAGTTCTAGGAATTTCTGTCTAGTTGAGGGGGTTTTGGTTTTGTGCCAGTGCTCCCAGGCTTTATCCCTGTTTTTCATTTCTGACTTAGTGGTTTTCTGTAGCCATGAGGAAGGTTGTGCTCTGATTCTGGAAAGTCTTATGGGGGCATGGTAATTAAGGATGCTCAGGAAGGTAGTATTAAAAAATTCAACTGCGTCATCAAGACTGAGGTACTTTAGAGGATCAGCAAACAACCATACGCTCCGCAAGGATGGCATGCAGGGTCAAGCCAACAATGTAAACCACCAACGACCAGCAAAAAACGATAGTGAACACGCAGTAATGAAGAAATAATGATTATTTATTTATAATTCCTTCAAATCCAGACCGGTTTCGGCTATTCAGCCTTTATCAATGAATACAATATCGTTTTTTGCTGGTCACTGGTGGCGTACTTTAGAGGATGCCAGTTACATTCTTTGAGGGATGAGATGAATGTGAGTGGGTTAAAGTTTAGTTTTTTACGTATTTGACTGTAGATGACAGGTTTAGCTTGGTATAGGTATTTTTTGAGTAGGAATGTTGGGGAGTGATCACTGAGGCTATCTGATAAGCAGCCTGTTATATATGACTGGGGGCTCTTACTGACTAGTATCCAATCTAGGGTAGTGTGCTTGCTGGAGTTTTTATTTATCCTGGTTGGTGACTGAACTAGTTGGGTGAAGCCATGAAGGTTTACATGATGGGTTGGATGGTTGCCAGAACAGGATTGCCAATCAACATTGAAATCACCTAAAATGATAGTTTCTTGGGGAAGATGGTGGGTAGACCAGCTGAGGAGGTTTTCTAGTGGAGGGATGTTTTGGCCAGGTGGGAAGTAGCATCCAATTATGTTGATGGTTTTGTTTTGGTTAATTTTGAGGTTGGTGTATATATTATTTCTTTATTGCCTATTTGTGGAGCTGATGATTTTAAGATCTGGATGTTTAAATGCTGTTTAAATATTATAGCTACACTGCCTCCTTTCTTGTTTAGCCGGTCTACTCTTAGTATGCCATAACCTGTAGGGAGTATTTGCTCACTGGTAATCTGAGGCTTTTTGCCAGATTTCTGTCAGGATGACTATATCTGGAGAGTACAAGTCTATGGTGGCATGGAGTTCATGGACTTTGTTGGATATACTTCTAATATTTAGGCTTAGTAGAAGGAAGTCACGTAATAGAGATCAGATAGTTAGAAGCCTATGTGTCTGTTATCCTGAACATCATTGTACAAAAATTAATTATTGGCTGGCATAATACTTATCAACATGTATATAAGGACTGATCTGTAACTGTAAACATTTTTCTATATAAACATTATGACAGTCATCAAATTAAAATTCAGACTGATGTGCTCTGTATTGACTTTAAAGACAATTCTGATAGAGCTGATCAAAATTTATTACTAAATGTTTATTTATTTATTTATTTGACGTTTCATTACTGAGAAAGTCTGATTGGGTCCAGGGAGACCCATTTTCAGCAGAGGCCCAGGGAGAAAAGCTTCAAATACATGCAAAAAGGAATATTAATACAGAAGTTAAAGACAATAAATACAGTAAAAGTATATAACAAAGCAAGTGAAGAACAAAAGAAAAATATTAAGTTATAAGTAGAAACTATTACAATAAATATAATGTATTATTACAGGAGGAAAGTGATATTTTGAAAGTAGTGACAATTAGTGAAACACAACAGAAGAAAACAGGGTATGGGATGAGAAAGGGATATAGAACAAGGGGGTTAAAAGGGTATGGGATAAGAGAAATATAAGAGCATAGAGGAAGGAGCTAGAGTGAGAAAAGAAAGTAGTTGGGGTGTTAAAGTAGTTGAGTATGAAGATTGCAGAGTGAAGTTTAGGCCACTTACAGACAGTACACAGAGAACTAAAAGGGGAGAAGAAGGGAGAAAGGGAATTAGATATTGTAAAAAGGAGCAGGTGGCAAGGGGAGACAAGAAGGGAGAATAGGAAGAAGATTTAGATATTGTAAAAGGTAGATTGGGGTAGTTAGAAAAGGATATAGTGTCAAGTAGGGTTGGACAGGAACAGAGCCATGCTTTGCTTAAGTATTCCTTTAGAATAATTTTAAATGAGAGGAAGTTGATGTTTGAGCTAATGTTTGTGAAAGCTTGCTCAAAGCTTTGGCAGAGGATCAGAAATATAAGGATTTTCCAGCAGTTTTCCTGGGCTTGTGTACAGAAGGAAGTTGTTTGTCTTTGGGTCTTAGAGATCTATTAGGGAGATAGGTAGAAAGAACAGATGTTTGTGCAGATCAGGCAGTAGGCCTAAGAATAATGTTGTGTGCTGTTAAGAGTTGTAAGTAGATGAGTCATTGTGGAAGCTCCAGACATTTTAGTGATTGAAGCACAATGCAGTTATACGTAGAATATGAAGAGTTTGTGGCAAATTTTGCAATTTTATTAAAGCAAGTTTCAAGTTTTGTTAAGACACAGGTTTGAAGATTACTAAAAATGTTGGCACCATAAATGTGGGAATTTAATAGGTAGGTTTTAGCAAGAATGATTCTAGTAGACTGGTTAAGAAAAGGTGAATGTCTGTAGAACATACATAATTTCTGATTTTTTTTAGGTTATCATCAATAATTACAATGTACAACAACTTTTTCAGTGAACAACACATCTAGTAGTACTTCTAAAGGTCATGATCGTTTCAGATGTATTCTTACTTATTGACCAAAATATTATATGTGTTCAAGGTATTATTAAGAAATATTGGCTGATTATTGGGCAAATTCCTGAACTGAATAATAACTCTAATTCATTTTTAAAATTTGGCTATAAGAAAAGCTTTCATCTAAAAAAAAATGCTTGTGCTATAAGTACAGCCTAAAAATTTGAATGTAACTACTTTTTCTAGAACAGGAACACACAAATGTTATCATTGTGTCTATCGCCCATAAATATTTATACCAATGAGACAATCCAACATCTCATTACTGGTAGTAAGTTTAGACTTCATGCGTTTGGCACCTGCAACACAAAAAAATGTGATATATATGGGAAAATGTGCATCTTGTACTAACTATTATATAGGCAAAAGAAATAGAAAATTAAAAGAGTGCATTTGTAGCCATTTATCAGAGATTTCTATAAAAGTAATTATGAATGCATCTTGATCTGCCTATTATATAGGCAAAACAAACAGAAAATGAAAAGAGCATATTTGTAGCCATCTGTCAGAGAACTGAGTATATGATGCATTGAAAGGTTAGTAGGAGGAGGTTAGAATGACTGGAGATGTAGTCTATATAAGAGTAAGTCTGCTAATGCTCTAGTATAGGGATTGCTTTGATTGGCTAAAGCATTCGTTAGAGGAGTCTTGGAAGGTATAAATGTAGGAGTAGTGGGGATGGGTGGGAACTTGGTATAAGGTAGGGGAGCAGTATGAGCTTGAGCATAGCGAGGGCAAATGGAGTGGGTTGGACCCAGTCACAGCTGCTTGTCTTACTGCAAGAAACAATCAGTAAGTAATGGCTTAAACTAAGTGTTATGCTTTTGCATTGAATAGCAAAAACTACATGTTGAGAGATAAGTTAAAGGAAAGGGGAATTCTGAGTGAGTATATGTTAAACATGTATGGAAAATTTTAGTTAAAAAGTGAGCTGAGAAGAATGCAAGCAAAAATAGAAGGAATTCAGATTAGGAGAGCTGAAACTATTATATGAACTGAAGTGGGGCTTAATATATGTATATAAGGTTTGTACTGAAAATATTATTGGGACTAAAGTCTGATTAAATATAGATATGAATGTAAGGAGAGTTGATAAACTTGTTGGAATTAAGTTGATAAGGTTGTTGGAATTAAAGTAGGGTACAATATAGGGAAATCAGGAGAGTATTGCCAAGTGCTAAGAAATAGAGAAACTGATTTACAGTACAGTGTAAGTAAGTGGCAGAAAGACTAATGGGGAAGGGTAAGGAGTAGAAGTGCGTCCCAGTAATGTGCAGGGCAACCACTTATAGGTAACAAAAGTAGTGCAGTTAAACAGCTAAATATAAAACATATATCAGTAAGTTATGGGCAGTAACTGAACCACAAGGATACACTGTTTTAGCCTCTTAGGCAAGACAGGTGTGGAGCTTGAGTTTGGTTGGGGGAAACAGGGCTTTTAACCTAGGAATGAAACGGGAGAAAGGATGGAGTGAGTTTGGTAGAAAAGACCACAGTAAACTGTAAAACAGTTAGTCATACAGTGAATAAGAAGGGTAAAGAGAAAAGTTTGAGAAAGTACAGTTAGAGTAATAGTCTAATGTGTGCAAATAAATTAGCAACATATGGCCAGTATGGAGAGGAAGGAACCTAGGAATTAGACAAGGTGGTATTCAATAACTAGAACAGAGCTAAGCTAGAAGGTACAATAATGCATACACAGCAGCAAGTTCAGTTCAAAAGCAATACAATGTTAAAAAGCCAGTTCATACAAACAAAATAATAGCATGCCATTAAACCAACAGTAACAGATGCCACAGATGGTATATCTGCTATTGTGTCAGTGCGACATCCCCACACTGGACAAGTAATCAAGGAGCTTAAATCCTCACCACTTACAATGGAGAGGGATCTTCACTTGGAATACAAATGGATGCACTCGGTATTTCCAGATGCAGACTTCTCTGCATTAAGCACAATTTTCCTTAACAGCACACAGGGAACACACTCAATCTGGGGTCTAGATCTTTCCATCTCTCTTTTCCTCCAGGTCCCCAATAAGGCTGCCCACTGGTACAGCTGTAGGGTTAGGTCCTCAGCCGAGTATCCAAGCCAAGTCCTCCAGCACCTTCTCTGTTCATACCCCAAGTAGGTGACACACACACTCTTTGAGATTTAATGCAAACACACACACACACCAGTGGCGGCTGCTGACTTCAAATCAAAGGGGGGCTGCAGGAGACAGCTGAATGGGTGGGGTCAATGGGAAGGGGTGTGGCCAACTAGAAAGGGGAGGAGACATGCTCAAAACCACAAAAACTAACTAAATACACTGCCATGGGTGCCAAACCGTCATTATGAGAGTCCAATCAAGACAAAATGAAGTGTAGAAGAATAAAAATATTTCAATGCATTGGCTGCATGACAGCTTTTTAATATCTAGATGGAAACAAAAAGGTTGTGAGGCATGAAAAAATAAATTACTTTTTTAAATACATTAATGGAATGACAGTCAAAAACAAGCAGCACTCAACTCAAACCACTTCTTGCACTGCAGTTCTAATTATAATTTATATTCAGCTTTATTAAAGTACTAAGTAACATGCTGAAAGTAGAAATGTCTGATGCCCCCACTTGTAAAAATGTTTCTTATCCAAAAAAAGACCTGCTGCCTGACAACTATCTACTTGTTTCATGGGGAAAACATGATCAAAGTAAAAAATGAAAAGCAAACAAGAAATAAGCTCAAGATACATTGCTTAAAAGGATTACTGTACAGGTTATGGACCACACGATTGGCATTCTGTTTAGTTTACGGGTAAAGACTGCAGAGATGACTGGAAGTCTCCAAGTGTAATGAGCTTCTTAAAATAATGTAATCTGTCCTTTATTACAAATACTGTCATATGCATTTCAATACCCAAGGCTTATACATTATCTAGTTAAGTATTCTCTACATGGCAACAACAGAAAGACTTTCAATGTTGGCAATTCTTTAACAGTATGCTTATTAAAGCTTACTTGCATCTTACGATCTCAGCCAAGCTTACCTGATGGTCATTAAAGTATTGCTACTTAAACACAGAGCAACAGGCACTTTGAGTAATAAGCATAAATCAACAGTACAAAAATATGACAGAAACCAGACCATTCTGCAAAAATCAAGGACAGATGAAAAGCCACTCTAGTACTTGTGTCTACCTTGGATGGGGGGGATACTCTGCACATTTACACTGCATAACTACTCCTTGCCTTGCTTCGACACATCCAGAGTCACTACATGGGGGAGTGCAGTGCAAGAAGTATGTCACAATTTGAAATGTCTCTGGCTGACTGTGATGGCCCTGACACATTTGTCATACCTCTCAATCTCAGAGCAAGAAATCTGGACAAAGCCATACAAAGAAGTGGGACAAAGGCCCAAAAATAAGGACAATTTTTAAATATTGCTCTTATAAACTTAGAAAGATAATAGAATAGGTCTTGCATTAGTATGAATTTTCTGAATGGTATGAAATCTGAAACTCAAATGTCTGTCATTATTTTCTAACTTCAGTCTTTAATGATTTGTCACTAATTTGCCAAGGAAAAAACACAATTTTATGAAAAATGGACCAAAAATGTGATGAAAAAATATAAAATAGCCACACAATACAGCTGAGAACCTGTCAAAGAAGAGACACTTTAATATTAGTACTGCTAACTTGAGCAGTTGACAAAATAAAAGAATCTACATGCATTTCTGAAATAAAAGTAATCTATAACTCTGATTATTACAGTTATTTCTTAATTGTAAACCCTCCATGTTTTCTTCCAAAATTACTATTTTTGCGGAGGAATTATTAGGAAGAAAAGCAACATTTTGAGCCAAAATCAGGGACAGTTGAGAGGTTTGGCTATGCCTAATTCTATAAAGCAATTTATTTGCATGTACCTCTCAACCTGTTAATGCAATAAATCTGGACAAAGCCAAATATATTGGGGGAACATATAAACAGTACTAAAACTTGCTCTTGTATAAACTGAGACAGTTGATAGAACAGGTCTTACTTTAGCATGCATTTTTCTGAAGGTTATGAAGTCTGAAACTCAGTGTGTCATTATTTAGTGACTTAATTCCTAAATGATTTGCCAGAAAACCACAAATGTTATGAGGAACAAACCAAAAATAAGAAGCAAAAATCTATTCATTCTTTGAAAATCTGGACAGTTGGGAGGTATAGTTCAGCTGGGGCTGTCTTTAAGTTTGCCGCCCTTCCCCCTCACAAAATCGTGGTCAAATGGAGCCTCCCCCTGCAGCCATTCCAATGATCCATTACTTGGCTATTTCACTCCATTTACCATAAACACTAATGTGCATACTGATTTACTTCTATGATGATTTGGACTTCATTTGAAAGTTTTATTTTGCATTTTACAGCACAAACACTAAGACATCTGCTAAACAAACTTAGCATTAAAACTTCTCTGCCCTTGAAACTCACATTCATTGAAACAGCATTGAAACCCACATTCAAAGAAAATACATTTTACCAGTGGCAGAACTGCCCAATTCAGAACATCTTTCCAGTAAACAATGAAACAAAATGCATGCACCCATAATGACAAAACTGCCCAGTTCAGAACATTTCCATCATAAAAGTCTACTCAAACTTCTACAGTCCACCATTATCAGTAAATATGCAACATTCTACAGTCCACCATTATCAGTAAATATGCATAATTCTACAGTCCACCATTATCAGTAAATATGCACACTCTCTGAAGAAGTAAAACAGTCATCTAAATAATTCCACATTAAATAAATCTGTAACTAATGAAGAGGTTGCTGCTAGTAAACACCTTTATATTTCATGGTTTCATCGAAAAATAAAGTGTCTGATGCCCCTGAGGAATACATTGCCTATATTACATTAAAAATGATAAGCTAGTAATATTGCAATAGGAAATGGATAGCAAACCGATAACAGGCTCATAGTTAGTATCTTAACTTTTTCAGTACGGCAGCATTCACCCCTTGTGGCAGTAGAACCAACAACCTTCTGCATCAAAAGCAAGTACACAACCTGTTGTGCTATTAACAATGCAAGCTGACTTAGTATAAGCAGCACTAAACTTCTCTTCCCCTGCAGCTCTCAGCTCCTTGTAAAATCTACTCAATACTCAACTGCATCTCAACTTCGCAACACAAGAAATCTGGAAAAAGCCAAATTTATTGGGGGGGGGGTCAAAAGCCCAAAAACAAGGGACACATTAAACATTGCTTGTATAATCTTGGAAAGTTGCTAAAATAAAATGCTGTGTTACCACCATAAATTTTACTGCCAAGGTCCCTGTGCAAAAGAGTCAGAGCAACATACCACTATGCCAAATCAGCTGCTTTGTGAAAGAAAAATGCTGTGTTACCACCATGCATTTTACTACCAATGTCCCTGTGCAAAACAGTCAGAGCAACATACCACTATGCCAAATCACCTGCTTTGTGAAAGAAAAATGCTGTGTTACTACCATACATTTTACTACCAATGTCCCTGTGCAAAACAGTCAGAGCAACATACCACTATGCCAAATCACCTGCTTTGTGAAAGAAAAATGCTGTGTTACCATCATACATTTTACTACCAATGTCCCTGTGCAAAACAGTCAGAGCAACATACCACTACGCCAAATCAGCTGCTTTGTGAAAGAGCGGAAGACTGAAACTTAAATGGCTATCATTTAATAAATTCAGTTCTCACCATAGCTGTCAACCTCTTAGCACAAAACACCTGGAAAAACCCAGTAATGAGGGAATACAGCCCTCAAACATATTCAGTGAATTCAGTTCTTGCCATAGCTGTCAACCTTAGCACAAAAAACCTGGACAAAGACAATAATGGGGTAATACAGTCCCAAAAATAAGGACAAATTTAAAATATTCATCTTATAAACTTAGAAAATTGCTAAAATAAAAGGTTGTGTTACTATGCATTTTCTGAAGAGTATGAAGTCTGAAATTCAAATGCCTGTCAATTTTACTTCTGACGGAACAAAAACAATTTTCAGCAAAGGCCCAGGGAGAAATACTGCAGACACATGTCTTTGTAAAATGGCAGGACACCAGAGCAAATCCACACAAACACAGGGATGAGAATGGGATTCCTTTTCTTTATTTACAAAGGAACATAATAAAGAGTATACTTACTTTAGTTCTGCACCTTCACTCTGTTCTTCTAACTTCTTTTCTTTCTTCTTCTAACTTCTTTTCTTTCTTCTTCTTTCTTCAATTCTTCTTCTTATGTTCTTGTCTTCCTTCAGGCTTCACTGCTTCAGCACAGGCTGCACAGCACAACTGACAAAATATATAGCACCCAAAAAAAATTAAAATCCACAATGGCAATTAAAATAATCGTTCCTTCCCATGTGACTGACTCAGGCAGTCACAGTCACGAATCAATACACAAGCTGACTATCTGATTGATTCTCACACTTTTCCCAGCACATAAAGCCCGGGAAGAGAGCGACAACCAATCAGCAGCATTTAGCGCAGCAAGCACGGCATGAAGTGCCTGTGGACGTCGCAGTCCGAGCCCCTTCCAATTCTATGCGGTTTGGAACCGCATAGACTTCTGGGCATCACAATGATGCCTTAATTACTCTACCGGGCTGTAAATAAAAACAAAAAAAAAAATCTATTTAAAACTGCCGCAACCCGAGGCAGTTAAAGTGCGCATGCGTGTACTTGCGAGTCGCGGACTCGGAGAGATGCATTTAACCAAAATAATATATCTGCTAGTACTGTCACACAAAAAAAAAAGGTACTTTTTTTTTTTTATTACATTGTCTTTGTTTTTAGATGAGGGGCTGCAGTCCAGCAGTCCAATGCCACGAGCCGCCCCTGACACACACACACACACACACACACACACACACACACACACACACACACACACACACACACACACACACACACACCTGGGGAAGGCTGGCACAGATTACCTGCTTTACCAACTTTGCCCAGATTATAAGGTAGATTAACTTATTATAAGGCTCTTAAAAGGGTATCCAATTATGCTGAATAAAGTTAATATTAATACAAATGGTTATGTTGACCAAACAGCAATGCCCACAGGAGTGGGCATGATTATCACCAAATAAATAAATGTAAATACTCTCAAAGCTTAAATATTTCCTAAAAAGGGCCAGCCACAATGAAAGCTTTAATATATTTAATAATAAATAATAAAAGAACAAGAAAATAAAAAATATCTATTTACAGTAAACACCAGAGTTTCAGTCAAAGGGAATATAAAAAAAATAATAAAGATGGAAAGTTTCACACAGTTATAGAAAAACAGTACTTCTAGTCTCACTATATTTTTCTGACCAATCTAAACAGAATTACTGCCCCCTAGTTAAGTTACTTACTGAATAGACAAGGCAGGATAATTTGGGTGAGTGGTCCTTGTTGCCAGATCCAAGACAGAATACAGAATGCTGAGAACAAACTCCTACTAATATCTAAATATTATTTTTGGCTTACAGAATGGCATCACACACATCTAGTCATCTGACCCTGGTTACCATGCTATCACCAACACTAGACGTTGACAGGATTTCAGCACCTATGCATTGCCATACACACAGAGCTTTTCTCAGATCTCCTGCAAGTGATAAAACCATAAAACACTTCTACACTTCCTACAGCAGCTGCAACCTATTCTCTAGACTAGACATTGCATACCTGGCTCCCTTTAAAACTGTGGGATAACATCTTTATGGCTTAACCCACAAAGTAATTTAATTTCACGAATATTTTGCAAAGTTAGGTGGATTAAAATGAACCTGTTCACTTCCAGTATATGGTGTTACCATGTATACATTTAAACAGTTGCAATAATACAAGTACATCTCTTTTCCTTCCAGCAGGGCACACTGTTGATACATTTCAACACAAAAAAGTCATAAAGTACAAACTGAAGCAGATAAACACAAAAGCCAGAAGAAGTAGCTGGACTTGAACCCACTCAAAGTAATGCAGGCTTTGGTGATTTTCAGCCTGCATTACTTTGAGTGGGTTCAATCCAGCTACTTCTTCTGACATTTCAACATAAGCAAACCTCACAAATACATTTTCAACACAAGCATCTGTACAATTCAGTTTGATATACAAATGACATACAATTATTTACAAAATTCCAGCTAGTAGTGCTGGTATAAGTTACAAATCCACTGTCCTATTTCTCCTGGTATGGCTGGCAGTACCCCCTATCATCACAGTCATGATAACTTATCACAGTTTAAACAATTTTAAGTAATCATATGCAAAGATGAAAAGCATCAATATGCATGGAAACACTTCAAATCTAGAAATTGCTAAAGAGCTGTTAATTGTGCATTTTAGCATAAAATCGATTGAAACTGAATGAGTCAACAATAAGTTGCAGAAGAATGTGGTATAGAATACCTTAAAACAACTCAAACTTCCATTAATAGAAAAAAACATAATCACTTACACATCATCTCGGACATGTATGGGGGATCGTAATTTAGGCAGAAAGTAAAAGATGTAGCAGAACACCAGAAATGAGTTTTAAGTGGCATAAAGTATTATGGGAGCAATGGTAATGAAAGTAACCCATGTGAACCATTATGGAATTCCTCTTTTAAAAGTCAAAAACAACATCTTACTGCTCATCTTACTACAAGAAACAATCAGTAAGGAATGGCAGCTTAACTAAGTGTTATGCTTTTGCACTGAACAGCAAAAACTACCCGTTGGGTGATGAGCTAAAGGAAAGGGGAATTCTGAGTGAATATACGTTAAATATGTATGGCAAATGTTAGTTCAAAAGTGAGCTGAGAAGAATGCAAGTAAAAATCAAAGGAATTAAGGTTAGGAGAGCTGAAACTACTATTTGAACTGAAGTCAGGTTTAATATATGTATATAAGATTTGAATAGATGAAAATATTGTTGAGACTAAAGTCCGATTAAATATAGATATGAAGGTAAGGAGAGCTGATAAAACTGTTAGAATTAAAGTGGGTTAGAGTATAGAGTAATCAAGAGAGTATTGCCAACTGCTAGGAAATAGAGAAACCAATTTACAGTACAGTCTGAGTAAGTGGCAGAAAAGACTATGGAGAGGGGTAAGGAGTACAAATACGTCATGGTTATGTGCAAGGCAGGCAATTATAGGTAACAAAACTAGTGCAGTTAAACAGTTAAATGTAAAACATACATCAGTAAGTTATGGGCAGTAACTGAACCACAAGGACCCACTGTTTTAATGAAGCCTCTTAAGCCTGTTAGGTAAGACAGGTGTGGAGCTTGAGGTTGGATGGCAGATACAGGGCTTTTAACATCAGTAAGTTAGGGGCAGTAATAAATGGAAAATATTGAAATTTCTAAACTAGTGCTGATGTGGCTTGACAAGTGGATGAGTAAAAGACAATAGCATAATGAGTATAGGTTGTACCACAGAAATGTGATGGATTATGAGTAAGGAGTACTACTGGGGCCACACTTTTTTACTGTATATATCTCATATATTACATCTTCTGATGTCATTTACTATCTTTATGCAGATGACTTGAAACCTGAGAAGTATGTTACAACCTTGGCGGACCAGGGAAACTTTAAATTACGTGCATCTGGATAAAATGAACAGCCTTTGGCAAACTATATGAAAATACAAAAAAAAGTACATAAATGTTGATCCATCACACCTGCACTACTGTTATAAAATCAAACAATAAAAAGAATG
Source organism: Protopterus annectens (assembly GCF_019279795.1). Taxonomy (NCBI): domain Eukaryota; kingdom Metazoa; phylum Chordata; order Ceratodontiformes; family Protopteridae; genus Protopterus; species Protopterus annectens. The sequence continues at coordinate 23,525,253 of NC_056731.1, forward strand.
AAAATATTATCTTACTTAAAAACTTATATTTGTTGATAATACATATGGCTTCAGATATCAATCAATAAGGTAATTACGGATTTTAATAAGCTTATTTGTTGTATTAAGGAATGTATTAAATTGAGAAATGTTGAAGTGATAAAAGCAAATCATTTCAGCCTAATTGACCCAAAGTAGAGTATAGTAATGGCTTATAGTTTACTTTAAGTTATAGTCAGAGGGCAAGATCGTAACATATACAAAGAGAATTTACAAAGATGATCTCTAGGTTGGAGAGACTAATATACAAAAAAAGCCTTTCTAAGTTGTGTCTGTTTTCAATGAACTATAGAGAGAAGTGTGGAGATTTGATTCTGGTATATAGTTAGACATTGTCTAGTTCTACGGTAATGTCTGGGCCTACAAATAGAGGAAATCTCAAGCAAATGAGACAGCTTAGGACGTTTAGAGAAAAAAAAAACAGTTGGTTCTCTAACAGAATAAGTAGTGTCTGGAACTTTCATCCAGTGTAATAACAGCTTTATTTCATAAAAACAAAATACAGATATTTCTAAGAGATGGCATGTTCTTGATTTTAGACAGACAAAACTGGCCTAGTGTTCATACCTGAAAGTGTGTAAGTGTGTGTGTGTGTGTGTGTGTGTGTGTGTGTGTGTGTGTGTGTGTGTGTGTGTCTAAGACAGAATTCCTGTCAGTGGGATATTGAAATCTGTGAGAGAGAAGAAATCTGTGACTGAATATATGGCCTAGCTGATCTGTGCTACTTCTCCTTCCATGCATGAAACACATTTGATGTGCAGGTAACTAGCAATCTGACTGGTTAGTGTTCCTTGCATATTATATTAGGAAATGAAAGGAACTCTGAATGACTAGAGATGATTTCAAATTTATAACAAAATAAAAATGAAAAAAAATCAAATGAAGGAAATATATCACATAGACCATTTTTGCCATTTAATTCAGCTAGGACTTCTTCAGCCAAAGGCCCACAGAAGTATAAATTCAATTAAAAAACAGGTTAAGATGCCATACAAAACCCCATCAATTACAACATTACTGCATTTAAAAGACGTTTTCATACATTCAGATTTTCAGCCCTTAGTTTCATGATTACCTCTTAAACTCAGCATACATTTGCCTTGTATTCCAACATTACCTTTACTATGTGTTGATTGTCATGCATCAGAAATATAGATGAAGTTCCCTATGAACAACTTATCTGGTGAGGGACTGAGTCTCTACAATACAGTATTCCTATACTGCAAAACTATGAGACGACAATCCTTAAAGCTGTTATACTTGTTTTTGTTTTCATTTGTTCCACTGTTTAGAAAGATATCTCCAATTTTCCCTGTCTATCATAATCTAATAAAGGTGTTGTCCCATTCTTGAACTTCCATTCACACACAAATTTTCTGAATTCCTTTTAAGTTGTAGATCATTTTCATCCATGAAAATATCAGCCCCCAATCTGAAGGAAACAGACTTTAATGTACTAATCACAATTGTATTTGTTGTGTCTGACCTCATGGGTACTTCAAAGACACTGGAATAATACTGTAAACATATGAAACATGGCTTCTTTAACTGGAACAAATCTATGCCCGTTTGATTCAGTGATGAATATGATCTTCCCAACTAGAACAACCACAAAGTATATCAGGCAACATCCCTTATTCTGGATTTTTGTTTTTATTATTCTTTTGCTGATTAGTTAACAATGCAACTCACAAAATTCAGCCTTTGGCCCTATTCTTCAGTACAATAAGTGTAGTGTTTTAGGTTCACAGATTAGTACCAGGCTAGCTGCCCTTGTGTGCCATTTTAAGCTTAGCTAGTTACCCCATGTGAGAATCAAACCCTGCACCTTATGTTTGTAAGGCAAATACCATAACCATTTTATTCTCTGCAACAGCTTGTGTTCTTGTAAAGAACAAATGCCAGATTAATGTCACATTCCAAGCTCAAAAATAATGCCCAAATTTCTTTCTAATTTGTACTGTTTTTGCTTCTTGGCCACCAAGAAAAGTAAAAAAAGATATATTATGTAAGGCTCCTTCCCCAGCTTCATGCACAAATGTAGTATTCTATACCTTTTCATGCTTCTTAACAATACACAAAAACTTCAGGTCCTCTGTCTGAAGAAAACAGACGTTTAATGTTCTAATCACACTTGTACTTGTTGTGTCTGTCATCATGGGTACTTCAAAGATAATATGTACAGATATGAAATGTGGCTTCCTTGAACTGGAGCAAGTCTATGTCCCTAACACTACACCTTACCTTAGAAAAAATTGTTTCCATAACACTGCCACTATACAATACATCATTGACACCCACTACATACAAATATATACACACATTAAACCTGTCCCCGTTACATAACTTCAACTCTAACCCTAACCCATCAACACTTACACACACACACACACACACACACACACACACACACACACACACACACACACACACACACACTAAACGTAGCCCTTACCTAGGCCTTACTCTAATCCTAACCTGCATAAACAAGCACACAAGCTCCCACCCCAATACAAAGTCACATACCTCTTTCAGAAATAAGAACATTAAGACAGACAGGCATTTAGTAACAAAAAGTTTGAAAAACTGTCCCTGTCGTTCACTTTACAAATGAATATCTCATAAAGCATTTAGGCCCTATATATATAAATATGAATTTGTATGACATTAGTTTATTTCTTTGTAAAATGTACCACAAGAAGTGTACGTTAGCTCCTCAAAATGGGGGATGTAACATATGCACATGTTTCTTTAAATATTTGGCACTCTGGCCTTCTTCAGAGCACTAGTTTGTGCGTATAAATCATGTGGGTGGCTTCACATCCAGTCTGAAAGTAAAGCTGATGAAACTGTCAGCAAAAAATCCTCAGAAGTAAAAAAAAGCATTACTTCATATTCTCCTGACCACCACCTCCATTCAGACCTCTCCCCTTGGCATTTTATAAACCTATTCATTCTTATTCCATGACAAAA